>NW_023270389.1:44453645-44548434 GCF_011800145.1 Mirounga leonina
ACACTCACACACGTGCATGCATACACACTCACACACGTGCATGCATACACTCACACCCACATGCAAAAGACATCTGTTACCTTCCCATCCCAGAGTTGTGGGCCGGAGCTACCTCGTGCTTCCAAATTTTTCTCAGTTTTTTGGTGAAACCTCCCTGTTTTAACTCCTAGGCCCTGGGGCTGGGACTAGGGTTGGGGGAGGGGGATGGGGGGAGTGTGTGGGGTGGGGTGGGTGGCTTGACAATCAGAAGTTCTGAGGAAGAAGCCATCACAGCGCCCCTCCAACACAGAGGCATTCTTCTGACTTAGCTAACAAGTCTCTGGCAGGAAAAATAATTTCCCTGGAGGCAACTTGGTGCCTCATGCAGATTGTCCTGGTGTGGAGCTGCATGCTGGCCCTCCAGGCCATGTGCACACAATGGACCCCTGAAGGGGACTCACTGTCGCCCCAGGCTAGGTTGGCTGCGAGAGGGAGATAAAGCTTAGCTGCTTCCTTTCTGCTTTGTTTTGAACAATATTCTAGAAAGATACGAGGGAAATGTTATCTTAATTAGTAATTGCCCACCCCCCACCTCGAACAGACACACACACACAGGCGTTCAGTGTTCACCACAGAATATATTGTCACAGGGTTTAATTTAGCATCGCGGACAAATAAACCGAGGCAGATGAGAAGTGGATAAAGCCGTGGGATAGGTCAACAGCAATGGTAGGATTGGAGTCTCCCGGCCTGAGGAAAGGAACCTGCAGCGTCTGTTGACATGCGTGGCCTTTTACTGTGGGCGCCCCTTGCAGGCTAACAAAGCGTATCCTCAAACCTGTTCCTGCTTCCAGAGCACTGACAGAGCCCTTGCTGGTAAAGGAGGCTCATTTCTGAGAAGGCTGATGCCGCTCATGGATCTGGGCAGAGAAGGATGCAGGCCTCGGCCGAGGCTAGGCCAACCCAAAGAAAGGGAACCGGGGGGAGGGGGGAAGCAACCCCCTCCTTATTTAAAAACAAACTAGGAAGGAAGGAACCTTCCACCGTCAGTCCCCTGGTGACCACTGCTCATTATTTTTTCAGGGTTGTGTACTCATATAATGCTTTTAACCAGAAAAGGCTGTTACGTTTTATTTTGGAACAATCGGGTACGCCGAGGAAGGGCGACGGAGGGCACCACAGAACCCGCCTTAGCAGTAGAAAGGTGATGCTGTATAGTGACAGGGCACAGTCGGATCAAGCCCAGGGGAAAACCATGCTCCACACTTTGTAAAAACAGGATCTAACTGTTAAGGAGGACGGCTATAATTTTAGAAAGGCAGAGATGAATGGAAGACTGTCTGGGCTTAGGAGATCCGTTTCTATTTTTTGTCCAGCTGAGTCACTCTGTGATAAAAGTGGCCCGAGTATCACAAGACTCACTAACCTTTATGTCATTTACCCTCCCACTCCATTCCCGAAAATGCTCGTTTTGTTTGTTTGTTTGTTTTTTTATCGATTTTTATCTTGCTTCGTACAGTAAAGAGTTTCTCCTCATTGGCAAACGTCACATCCACGGATGAATTGTCGCTGATGAACTTGCGTGCATGTGAGTGACCCTATGCTCCCATCTTTGCACTATCGAGTGGGAATTCCCTGCGGTATGCCCTGGCCCCTCCTGACTCTCACGAGTATCAGTGGGGGTCATGAATCGATCCATTATTGTTCTTACAGTGTTACCTTCACCCAAGAATCCCAATTTTTTTTTAAGTTTTTATTTATTTAATCTCTACACCCATTGTGGGGCTCGAACTCACAACCCCAAGACCAGGAATTGCATGCCGCACCGACTGAGTTGCCAGCTCCCTGAGAGAATCCCAATTTAAAACATTGTTTCCTGCAAGTTTTAATTTTTCCAATTAGGAAGTATTTAGATTGATTTGGGGGCTCTTTGATTTTTATTAGTTTGTTGTTCGTTTGGTTTTTTTTAGTGACTTTGTTTTAACTTTAAAAACCACCACCTATAGCTTGGCCCCACTACCACAGAATGTAGCTGATGGACCCTTTGGTCCTAGGTGACACCGCTGTGATCTGACAGAGCTATTCAGAGGTGAGGTGGGGAATTCTGGAAGAACTCACCAGCGTGCAGGTGTCCTAAAAGGATATTGGGATCAGCCCCTGTTTTATATGAATTTGGGCACAGGTCTTGCTTTACTCGCTTGGTATTCAAAATGGTAAGAGCAAAGAGCCACTGACTGCCTTGGCCATGACCAGCTCTCTGAGGGCCCAGCTGCCGTTTCTGGCTGCTGCTTTCTTCCCACTTCCCACACATTCATTAGCAGCTTTTGAAGCGGAAGCTTAGCATACTGTTTTCACCTTAGCTTTCTGTTTTCCTCTTCAGCCACCTCTTCACGTTCCCCCCTCCACACACACACTCACCAACAAGAAGCTTTAGCAGGTATGTCACAGAACGCACACTCTTCAGTGCCCGTCAGTACACTACCCTCATGATTTCGGTGGTCCTGATTTGTGTGAGTGATGACTGTTCATGTCACTTGGGCCCTCAGAATATTTGATCTCGCCAAGGTGACAAATTGTACATTTTTTTCTTTTATTTCCTAGGGTAGTTAAAATGGTTAAACACCATTTTATATGCCAGGAATTCTAAAGTCAAATATACATAAACCATTAGGTTGTGAACAAAAGCATCTAGGAATCTTTAGCTGGAAGAAGGTCAGAGGTCAAGTGCAGTCATCTCTGTGCAGGGACCCTTCTCTGGCACCCCGGACACAGGGTCCTTCGTGAGGGGAGGAATCTGCCGGGTCACCTGGCTGCTCGCTCTAGTTGTTGGGCACCTGGAGTCTGATGCTTTGTGTGAGTGGGGGCCAGGTTTTTAAGCTCTCTGTTTCTTCATCTGAAATGGTGACTGTTAACAGTACTTCCTCATAGAATTGTTATGATTGTTAGCTCAGTCAGTCCATGTAAAACCCTTGGACAGTCCTGGCAAGAGCTGAGGGCCCAGTCACTACGAGCTGATAATGCTTCCTCTGTGGGGAGGTGCAAGTCAGGCCGACTGGTTGGAGCTCAGACCTTGCCAATACCCAGCCCTGTGAACATGACAGTTCAGTTGCTTGCTATTCTCTGAGCTTGAATTTCTGTATCTGTCACCTGTGAAGGAGGAGTCCGCAGTGTGTACGTGCGATAGTACGCTGTCAGTAAAATGCCAAGAGATGTAGAGGGTTATGGAGAGAATTCATGCAAGATGCCCAATATGGAGTAGACATGCATAAACCATCGTGATTCGTCACATTTTCTACTTAGTTGAGGAGGCCAAAAAAGAAAGTTATGCTTGCTTTGCCTTAAGAGACAGTATAGTCCTAGTCCTGTCACACTAGTGCTTAATAGATATTGGAGTATTTTACTCAGAGGAGAGTAAGAGGTGAAACTGAAGAGTAATACATGTTTGAAGCTTCTGAGAACCAAAGAAAAGACACAAGAGATTTTTGCAAACCTACAGATTAAAAGCCTTGAATGTGTGAGATTCTCTGATGTATAGAAACTCAGGATTTCTGGGACTGTTTCTCTTCAATGATAGCAAAACTGCACTGATTCGTATGAGCCAAAAAAAAAAGAAGAAGAAAAAGCCAAATCAGAATATTTTTAAGGAAATTCAGACTTTTTCAAGTATTAGTGGACCACCCGTCCGCCCCCCTTCCTGGAGAATCTCTAATTATCTGAACGAGTCATTGTCAGGTGTCTTTTCTGCAGATAAAGAGGTGCCTAGCCAGGGCGAACAGCCTCTTCCCCACCATCAACTGCAGACCCTCCAGACCAGCAAGTCATGAGCCCCCAGAAGCAGGCTCTCCAGAATCCTCCGATGTCACAGGCATGATCCCTGATCCACGCACCTCTAAAAGGAGCCAGTCCCCGGCAAAGACACCCCTATGAAATGAATTCTTCGCTTTACCTTGAATGATTCTCTGATTGTAGATTAATGAGATGGTGACTAATGGCAGTTCTGAAGATGCCTGTTTTACTGAATAGATAGGAATTATTTTTAATTAGTGCTTCAGTTGTCTATATGTAAACGATGCTCTCTGATGTGCTTAAGGGCCTTTTGAGAACAGTTGATTTTCTTAATTCTGTTAAGCATTGCCTAAGCACTCTTGTTGGCAATGCTGTTTGTGTTCTCTGAGAAACCTTTCTCCGAGTAGAGATCATTTCCAGCCTTTGTGGAAGAGTCCAGTTTTAGTGGAGATCATCTTGACGAGGGCGTTTACTGTATTGAGAATAAATTGCAGGGCAGTGGGTCTGCCTAGCCCCAGGTGAGTCTACCAATGCCAGAGCAAGAAGCCATTATCATGTATTTCAGAGCTGTTCCCTCGCTCAACCCTCTGCCCACCTCAAAGATACACAAGTGTGCCCCTCAGTTTCCCTGGCGGCAAGGGTTGGGGGTGGGCAAGATACCTGCCAAACCTTGGCAAACCACCCTGACCAGGGCAATAGGCCCTTGGCCTGATACAGTCAGGTAGGTGTTACCTGGGCGACAGCACACATTCCGTGACAAGATGATGCCAAAATTTGGCATTTTAAGATTAACAGATACGAGTTAGCTAGAATCACTTGCCTTAGCCCCAATCCCATACTCAAAAGTGTTTTCTCTCCCAGATCCTTGAAATTACTCCCTGCAAAGTAACCATTGGTTCCAAAAGTCTGACATTGTCTATTGGATAAATATATTTTTAGGATTTCTTTAAATATGATACTTTGAGATTCCCCCCCCCCCCCAGTTTCTTTAAAAAGAAAAATCATCTAAGAATCAGTTTTCAACCAAAAATTCTTTTAGGGTTTTCTTTTTTTAGTCTGTATCCCAGAATAGTAGTTTCAGAGTTGCCAACTGCAAAAGGACCTATGTGTTGTGTATGCTGCCGAAAGCTATTTCCAAGCACACACTAAATGGTTTTAGAAAACTAGTACGTGGAGTAACTCACGTGGTTTCGTGTGTAGCAGGAAAAACCACCTTACCTCGGTACTGCGGAAGCCGTCAGGTCTTCTGGTCATAAGCAGTAATTGTCTCAGACTTGAGAGCTGACAAAATTATGTTGGACATGGTGACGTTCGAGAAGGCAAATGGTTCTTTTAGCAGAATGGTTCGCTTTCACCTTTACACAGCAGTTAAGAGAGTAATGGCTCTCCCTGAACTGTAGGAATGCGTCCGTGAACTTGGATAAACCCCGTAGGAAGTAGGGCATACTTCTGTCGGTACAGTTTATCAGTCACCATGTGTGCATTGAGTTCCTTTTGCCGGGTGCTGGCCTCGTAGCTGCATAAAATACCGGGGTAGTAGGTGTCAGCATTACGTCCTTCAAGTCATTCGTTCCATCCGGGGAAGCGACGTGCGAAGCAGTGAGGGAATAGTCGAGGTGACAGGGCTATCTCGGTAAACTGTCATTCAGCACACAGTGCCTTTCAGCCTACACAGATGGTTCTTCAGTTTCCCTTTGACTGGCTGCAGACTTGTCAGGGCTACAGTCAATAGGTCACCTTTATTCGTTCAGAACGTATGTAAGCATCCACCACCAAAATGATTTTGTGTAGAGCGCGGCACCATTTTAGAACGAATCATTTTTTTAGACCACTCTTGGAAGTTCAGAAAAGGATGGCTATGTCTAAGTGCCTCATTCCTATTTGGATTCTTACGGGGGAGGTTCTGGGTGGCATTTGGTCTTTTCTGTGTTTGACTACATCACGTTTTCTATTTTAGACTCAGCTTGTGGAGCCAAAATTGTATGAGTTCAGCCTAAGCCCTGCTGTGTTTTCTAGGCTTCCTAACCCTGTGTATTTCCTGCATCATGATTTATTAACAACGACTTAGGTAATTTAGCTTAATTGTGGAGCAAGAGATTTAGAACTAAGATTTCCCGATGGCTAATGTTTTGGTTTTGCTAATTTGATTTTGTGCTGCCTTCAGCTCACAGGTTCTATTAACTGCCCCAGGACACAAGTCTTTACACCATCAGATGGCTCTGGACACAGTGACACCTTCTTTGGGTTTAACACCTACATTTCATTATCTTTTAATTGAGTTCTTGGACATGTCAGTGGAAAAGAAAATAATGGATGATTAATGCTTCTGTGTGAATGAGGACTAATAATGAATATGACTTACTTTAAAATTTCTTCTGCAGTAAAATATTGTGCTAGTTGACAGCAAACTGAGGTTAAGGAGACTTTAATTAAAAGTTATAAAAGCTCACCCTAGCCCAGAGCACTATCACATGCAAATCTAAGAATACCTAGTGGACAAAAAACCCTAAAATTGTTCAATAGCACCCCCTAGCCTATATAATTTTAGGCTATAAGACTAGGAAGCAAATTCTATTTGTCATTTCTTCCCTAAAAAGTATAGGTTTTTCAATATATCTGGTTATATTGGCACATTCTTCACATTATTCCTGAATTGAATGTCTGAAGGCAACTATAAACAGAGGATAGCATGATCTAGTAGAATAATTTCTTGTGCAAAGATTTTCAAAATGATTTTACTTTAAATCTGGCTGTCTTCTATTCATTGTCTCTGCTTTGGTTGGCTGATTTAAGGAGATTTGGGGTTTGTTTGTTGTTTTTGGAGTAAGTCATCTAGGAAAGAGAAAAAGGCAGAGCTGGGGGAGGTTCCTAAAGTAGATCATGGAAATCCACAAGGTAGCTGTAGTGTATTTGACTCTTTGGTGAGTGTTAAGAACACAGCCCCTGGAGCCAGACTCTGTTCTGGGCTTTGTGATCTTGGGTGGGCTCCTTAACCAGTCTGTAACTTCCATTTCTTCCTGTGTAAAATGGGTGAATGGTAATAGGTACCTGTCTCACGGAGCCTTTGCAGGGAAGACACACAAAGCACTTGAGCAGCTTAGCACATAATGAATGGTCAGTGACGATCGATAGCTGTTATTTCACCATGGATGCTTGGATGTGGTCATGATCTACAGCTTGGATTCTAATATCAGAAAGACCTGTGTTCAAACCCTCTGGGAGACATTGGGCAAGTTGCTGAAACTCGGTTTCCTCACCACTAAATGGGGATGATTATAACAATTGCGTACAGTTGTAGAATTTAACAGTGTCTGCAAAATTCCTAGATTAGACTAGGTAGGGGCGCCTGGCTGGCTTAGTCGGTCAAGCAGGCAGCTCTTGATCTCGGGGTTATGAGTTCAAGCCCCATATTGGCCATGGAGCCTACTTAAAAAAAAAAAAGAAAAACAGATTAGGTGGGACAGGTAGGTAGAACATAGATAGCTGTTACTCTTCATTTCCTTCTGAAATGCCAATAAAACAACAGTGAAGGCACTCTACAAATAATAGTAATCCTCTATGACTAACAGAAGACAGCAATATCAGCATTCTGTAAGGTGGAAAGCAGAGAGTGGAAACCGACTTAGCAAACTCAGGAAAGCCAGTTACACCGTAGAATGCACGAGAGGCTCAGGAATTGCTCACACTAGTTATCTCTGGAGATGGAGGTGAAAGCGGGGCTAACAACAGGCGGATTCGTTGAAACCCAGCTCCGCTTTTTCATTCCTTGGAGCCAGGCACTATTAAGGGCAGGGACACCCCAAAGTGAAATCAGGGTTTTTAAGTGAAAGTCTGCATTCTGAATGCTGAGCTCCTTGGTTGTCTTCCCCCTTCGGGCTCCCCAGATGCTGGCAAGGAAGTTTAGACCCTCCAAGACACAATGAGATGCACCTTCTCTGGCCCAAGTAAATAGACCTAAGTATACTGCCCTTGGACATTCTATAACTAAAAAGCCCATCACATCCCTGAATCCCACGGTCCACCTGCCCAGCCTGTGTGCACGGAGCTTCCAGTCAGCGGTCTAGTGTTCCGTGCTTACCTGGGGCAGAGAGCCAGGGACCCCAGACTAAGGTCTCCTGAGGGTGGATCATTGTGTGGTGTGTATAGTGGGGCATATTACAGGTTTTTTTAACATCTGCCACTAACTGTATGGCCTTCAGTCAAGTCCTTAATCTCTCTAGGCTGTAGTCACTACTGATGTAAAAGAGAGGGGATAGATTAGACCTTTTTGTTTGTTCGTTCGTTTTTAGACTAGACCACCATCTTTAAAGGTGCCTTCCTTGTTCTCAAACACCCCAGGACATCAGGACAAGTCTCTGAGGCCGACCTGGTTACTTTTCAGAAGTGTATGTACATATGACCACTAACAATAAGTGTATTGTTAGTAATAGATAATATATCATGAAGATGAATAATAGTATCTAAGAATTATTTGAATATCTACCATGTTCCAGATGCTTGCATTATCTTCTTTAACCTCACTTCATGGGATACTAGTGCTTTATGAGAGACGTTCTTTTATCCCCATTTTGCAGAGAAGCTAACTGAGGCTCCAAGGATTTATGTGTAAAATTTACAGACAGGAAGTGGCAGAGTCTGGGTTTTGAAGATCTGGCCACCGCCAGAGAACCAGTTCTCTAGATCTCACCATGCATCTCTTTTTTGAACTCTGCTGGGCCCTTCCCCTGTGAGAGCATTATACTCATTTGAGGTCCCTCGGCTGCTTTCGGTTTTAGTCTGGCTTCATTGCCTGCCGCTGGGGAGTTACGTTTTTTCCCCTGTAACGTTGATTGGCATCGGAGTCATAAACGAACCGAGCCCTGTATTCCTCTCACAAAGATCACTTGCTCTGAGTTCTCAGAGTCCCCACTTAAAAGGTTCTACATGTGTGACATACATTGTTCAAATTCCTGCACATCTAAACTTGAACAGGATGTGTTGCGTTTGCCTGTGCTGCCAAGCCTGCAGATCACTTTTGTTCAGTGGATTATGCGACACACCAGCTGTCCTTTGAGTTGGCCAGACTCTATAAAGTAATAAGTGACTATTGTAGCAGGTCTTTATACATAAATCTTTTTTCTGCTTAATGTCGATTTGGGAGTATATAAAAATAAGGAGAGAACAAATAGATTTGATGAAGCATCAAGAAAATCTTTTAAAAGAAGCCTGGGGGAGGCTGGAGGTGAGAACTCCCTCTCACTTCTGCTGTGCATTTTTTAAAATTGGGTGAAGTGGACATAACATAAAATTTACTACTTGAAGGGAGCCTGGGTGGCTCAGTGGTTAAGCGTCTGCCTTCGGCTCAGGTCGTGATCCCAGGGTTCTGGGATTGAGCCCTGCATGGGGCTCCCTGCTCTGCGGGAAGCCTGCTTCTCCCTCTCCCACTCCCCCTGCTTGTGTTTCTTCTCTTGCTGTCTCTCTCTGTCCAATAAATAAATAAAATCTTTTTAAAAAAATGTACTACTTGAGGGCGCCTGGGACTCAGGTAGGGATGGCAAACAAATCTAAAACCAGTCGTGTATGATTTTATATAGAGACAGTGCTGGTAAACGAGCTCTCTGAGGGGAGAAAAGGTTTGATTTATACTGGTTGCCAATTTCCGCAGTCTAATTACTCCCACAAAGGCAGATTTCAAACTACCAACTGTTGGCTAACAAAATTCCTGAATATTTAACAACTGGCTCTGAGGTTCTTATAATTCAGCTTTTAAAAAATGATGGTGCCAGAGGCGGGAGGGTGGAAGGTGTACAACGTGGGTAAAAGGGGTCAAACAGGACAGACTTCCAGTTATACAATAAATAACTTATGGGGATGTAAAGTACAGCATGGT
Organism: Mirounga leonina; assembly: GCF_011800145.1. NCBI lineage: Eukaryota > Metazoa > Chordata > Mammalia > Carnivora > Phocidae > Mirounga > Mirounga leonina. The sequence goes on from NW_023270389.1 coordinate 44,463,280, forward strand.
GACTGTAGTTAATTTGAAACTTGTTAGGAGAGTAGACCTCAACAGTTCTCATCACAAGAAAAAAAAAATTGTAGCTATGTTTGGTGATAGATGTTAACTAGACTTACTGTGGTGATCATCTTGCGATATATACAAATATTGAATCATTATGTTCTACCCCTGAAAACTAATTTAATGTGATATGTCGATTCTACCTCAATTTTTTAAAATGTAATTTGAATGCCTTTGGGAGAGACAGTCACTGATGGCTGTCCTTATGAGTTATACCTGGCGCCCCTGCTCCCTATTGCTTACTCAAGGTGCATCAGCTAGTCCCATTACTCGCCTGGCCTTGAGTTGCTTTGGTCTGGGAGGTACAGATGCTGTGTTTCACCAATGGCCGTGGGGTTCTTGCCTCTGTCTTTGAAACTGGGTCCCTCCCAGGCTTCTCATCTCATCTTCTGGTATTGAAACACAAAGCAGGTGTTAAAAATTATGTGGACTGCTCTTACTCTCACCCTCTTTAATTTATATAGATTTGGCTGTTTTAAGAATGCACCATATTGGGGCGCCTGGGTGGCTTAGTCGGTTGAGCGTCTGCCTTCGGCTCAGGTCATGATCCTAGGGTCCTGGGATCAAGTCCCACATCAGGCTCCCTGCTCAGCGGGGAGCCTGCTTCTCCCTCTCCCTCTGCCCCTCCCCCTGCTCGTGCTCTCTCTCCCTCTCTCTCTAAAAGAAAAAAAAAAAAGAATGCACAATATTTATCAAAAGAGATGCCAGTGCATAGTCCCTGTCCCCCTTTGGCCAATAACTCTCTGACCTTGGGCAACTTAGAAAATGTCTCAGAGGCTCTGTCTCCTTAATGGTTTCCTTAATGTTCTCTGTGAATGCTTGCCTCAAACAATTGCTGTGAGGATCAAATAATAATAAGTTAGAATAATAACAATAACAGTAATTGCTGACATCTGTTGGGCTCTTACCACACGGCAGGGCCTGTGCATGGCCCTTGGTCTGTGCTAACGTAATTAATGCCTGCAGGCCCTGGTGTGGAGTCTGGCACCTGCCAGGGTGTCCTCAGTGATAGCTATTATATTTACTGTTGTTACTGTTTTGCAATTATAAGAACCACGGTGATAAAGAATCAAAAACTATGTTTCTCTTTGGTCAGATTATCATGGGAGCGTCAGTTACGTACATACATAATGGCCTCGTGTAAGAAACAAATTAAACACGGTTTTATGTGTACTTGAGGAGTTTATCTTCTGGAACAATGACTCTCAGAGAGAATAGGGACATAGACAAGCACATCAGCATACGTACAAGTTGTTGTGTGTTGTTTCACCAGCCTCGGAATGTTTTCTACCAAATGACCATTGGACAACAGATGGGGCCCTCAACATTTGTGAGATTTCATTTCAGTATTCCCCTTGAGAAATGGAATAAAGTCTCTAATATTTCTATTAAGTTTCATCAGGAAACCTTGGATGGTGGTAAAAGATACCCTTTCAATCATATTCACATGAGAAGATTTCACTGTGTTGTGGTATTTGCCAGAATATAAGCAGGATTTTTTTTTCTGGAGTCCTTGAGAAAAGTGGATGCCACCTTCTATATGAACCACGTGGTATAGGGCACTCTTGTTATTTTGAACACAAAGTTTAAGGGAAACGTTAGCCTAAAACACCAGCTTTAGTCAGTGAGCACTTTAGGTGCTTACAGAGAGGGGCCTGCTGATAGAATCATTTTTGTTTCTAAATGAGAAAAAAAGCACCATTCTAATTTAGTAATACTTCTGTGCGTCATCCTAACAGCCTTTTTAACAGTTAATGTTGAAAGAATAATGCAGTAAGTGGTGCACAACGTGGAGATCACCACTACTAACCTGGGTATTTATGGCTTGGAATTAAATGTCCAAGACAGCAACATACAAAAATTCAAATGGCGTATTTCATCAAGTCAGAAGTGAAGATAATATGCCTTGGAAACATTAGAAACTCAAAAAAGCGGGTGACTGGTGGTGAAAATACTGATTCCAGATGCACCTGGGACGTTTAAATTGTTTGATGAAATGTGAGTGTGGAAAAAGTAATATTTCTGAATTCATATAATTTTGTACACAATATGTGGTTTTAAAGATTTGTGTAGCTGAATTAATATTTATTGTAAGTCCATCGCCTGAAGGTTTCAACTACATTCCTGAAGGATGGATTATATATTTAAGCTTGCCAGGACACGTTTCTGAGGATCTTGTCTTTGGAGGAGTGGGGATCATCTCACATTTAGGCCCGTGTGGTTGGTTCATCAGAGCTTTTAGACACGTGGTCTAACATATTTTTCTCTCCAAGCCAGCTCCACCCTCCCCCCGCCATCCCCCACCCTTTTACTCAGGTAGGGAAAGACTTTCACTTAAAGTGAGAGGCAAAGAAGAAGGGAACAAGCAAGCTGTCTGCGAAGACTTATTTGCCTGGTAGGATCTAGAGTGAGAAGAATGGAGAAAATGGGATCAAACATTCAGAAACTACTTTACACAAGGCAGACTTAGTAAACTAGGGCCTATCGTACCACTAATGAGCCACTCATTGGAAAGTCTCATAAAAGATCCTCAGAGAGATGAGAAATGACAGCGGCAGAGAACGCAGATCATTGGTTCTCAGCTTCTCCCCCCAGCTTGATGTCAGGCTGCCGAAGGGGCCCAAGCCCATCATTGTCCCACGTCGGCAGTAAGTGCTTGGCTCAGAAGTCTTATGGGAGGGTACACCAGCTGTGAAGGCAGATGTGGAAAAAGATGAGTATGGGAGCTTTTCTAGAAAGGAGGTGAGCAAATAAAGACACTCCTGGTTAAACACAACCCATTAAAACATTTCAGGATCAATTCTGTTTGCAAAGTTTAGAATGAAGATATTTCTAGCAGCCCATTTCCCCAAAAGGAGGTGGGGGGGGAGGTTTGGGGAAAAATAGTGCTTACCTTTTATTACCTAAGTACCATATTTCAATTTTAAAGAGCTTTTTCAACCCAAATGCTAGTTACAACCAACCAGTCTTTTCCTAGCCTTGGGCTAAAAGTTACATCAGTAATGGAACAACGCCACATTTGATTATTGACTATGTATAGAAATCTAGTGACTGACTCCACATTGTAAAATAATCATGCCGTGACAGGATTGACACTTGTATTAGCTAGAAATAGAAAGCCTGGGGCCACTGTTAAAACATCGACTTCCCTTCATTTACACTGACTTCTGTTGGGAGAGGTGGCAAAAGGGTACAGAAGAAAATGTACAGGCAGGGAGCTAAATTTAGAAATAGCCAGGACTAATCCTAGAAGTTACGGAGAAATAATCAAAGAAGAAAGAAATCTGTTCTTTTTCACCAGTCAAAACTTAGAACTCCCGTATGTGAAAACATAAAAGGATTTTTTTAAACACACTTTTTTTTTTTTAAGATTTTATTTATTTATTTGAGAGAGAGAGAATGAGAGATAGAGAGCATGAGAGGGGGAGGGTCAGAGGGAGAAGCAGACTCCCTGCCGAGCAGGGAGCCTGATGCAGGACTCGATCCTGGGACTCCAGGATCATGACCTGAGCCGAAGGCAGTCGCTTAACCAACCGAGCCACCCAGGTGCCCCTAAACACACTTTTTAAAAAGAGAAATCCATGCAACAGAGAATGTGTATGTTTTGTAAATATGTCCAATAATAGAAAAAAAAAAAACCTTTTTTCCAGGCAGTGAGCTCACAGGCAGAATAAAAGATGTGGTCTCCTGCCAAGTTGGCACTGGATGGATGGAAGGCAAGCTAATAATCAGTGTTTCCCTGAGATTCTTGAAAATGGCCCTAACAGGGAAGACTTTCTTGCCTGTTTAGTGACAGGGTTGTAAGGATTGACTCAGGCATTGCCACAGGGTCCTGGAAAAAATGAAATCAAGGTGATTAGCAAAGGAGTGAAGGAGTGTTTTTTGACCACCTGGATCCAGTCAGGCCTGAGCTCAGATCCACTCTTGTGAGGTAAACCAGTAAGTCCCAGGCCTTCAGACAGGTGGTCTCTCCATCTACAGCACCGTCACCTGCCTCTCTCCTCCATGAATGTTGGTTGGGCTCCACATGGAGAGACTATGTGATAAGTAAAGTCTATATCTCAAAAATAGTTACATTTTAATGTATCCATTCAGAAAGACTACATTTTCTCCTAATTTCTGCGGACAACAGTTCAGGCCATCTAGGTATAGGCCCTGAAGCTTACGTTTCATTCCCTTCAAGAAAAACGCACCTCTGCCCAGCCCCATTTCTGCTTAATAGCCATGTCACCTTTCCTTTGCTTGCCCAGAAAGACACCTTCACTTGGGAGTCGACCCACCCATTACACATACGTAGCAAGGAAGAAAAAGCAATTTTTTGAAATCCATATTTCACCCTTTTAATCAGTAACCCTAAAGTTCCTTTATTTCTCCTTTTGGCCACTACCGTTTCCTGTTGTCAGCTCAGCCAAAAACCTGGCCGTCATGCTTGACTAAACCTTGTCCTCTTCCACCTCCCCTGTACATTCAGATGGCCTCAGATTTTATCAGTGCTTTTACTTCTATAAGTATATATATAAATGTTCTGTTTATGTATATTTATTTTATTTATAGATATTTAAATTTAAATGATAGTAAGTGCTATATTTAGTATTTGGGTTTGTTTTTCTCTGACATTTGCAATTGCTCCATGAAGTTGGGGCTCTCCTTTGTCTTTTTCTTGTTTCCCTCAAAGGAAAGCAAGGCGCTCAGCGTACAGTGAGGACTTGGTAATTTTCATGACAACTGTCAAATCTGTGTCCTCATCCTTATTTCAGGAGCAACTATCTTATCAACACAAGCTATCATTTGTGATGGACTTCCTGTCCAACAGGTAACCCACTGAAGGAGGTATGACTTCCGTCCCCAGTTCCCAGCTAAGGAAACTGAAGCACAGAGGTTATGTAATATGCTCAAGGTCACACAAGTAGAAAGTGGAGAGGCATGTGACTCCAGAGGCTATACTCTTGTTATCCTCTATGCTCTGCCCGTCTGGTCTTAGTTAGCTTTCATAGACTCTGCTGTTTTACTGGCCTGGCTTCCCGACGGGCTCTCTGCTCCCATCTCTGAAACATTTTGCCAGAAGGTTCATAAACTTCTTCAGTGTTTCCTCCTTGTTTCAAAGGAAAACCCAGTGTCCAAGAATGAGCCCTCCACCCCTGCCCACCTCACCATGTCATCTCTCATATGCCCTCCTGGCACCTCATGCTCTCCCTGGCTCTCCCAGGCTCAATGGTTCCAAGTACTTGTCATATTCTCTCCTTTCCCTGTCAGGGTATACATTCTTCCACCTTCCAGACCCAACCCTGCCTGGTTTGCTTTCCAGGAAGCTTCCCTGACCTCCTCCTCTGAGTTAAGTGTCATCTCAAGTGCTTCCACCACACATACTTCTATCATTTCCAAACATCATTTCACTTTCCGATTTTGTAGTGGGTGAGGATCATATCGCTAACTCTCTAGCACAGTCTGGCACACAGGGCCACTAAACAGGGATTTAGTGAAGAATGGGCCATTAGGTTTCTCTGTTGTGGTTTTCCACAAGTACTTGTCAATCCTTGTTTCTGTCCCTACATAACTTTTCATTGTGAGCCATGGACCTGCTTTGTCCTGATAGGACTGAGCTTTGCAGATGTGAGATGCCAAGTTCTTCATTAAGAAAAGGTAGAATGAAGAATGATCCCCTCCCCCAAGATGTCCGCATCCTAATTCCTAGAACCTGTCAATATGGTACCTTACATGGGACTTTGCAGATGTGATTACATTAAGGGTCTTGACATAGAGAGATTATCCTGGATTATCCAGGGGGGCCCAGTAGAATCACAAGGATCCTTCTAAGAGGAATGCAGGAGGATCAGAGTTAGAAAAAGAAGATACAAGGATGGAAGCAGAGATCAAAGAAGAGAGATACTAAGCTCTGACTTTGAAAATGGAAAAAAGGAGCCTTGAGCAAAAGTAGTCAGTCTAGAAGCTAGAAAAGCCAAGGAAACAGATTGTCTCCTAGAGCCTCTAGAAGGAAGACTGCCCTACAGACCAGTTTTAGACTTCTGACCTCCAAATTTGTGTTCTAAAAATCCATAAGTCTGTGATAATTTGTTAAGCAGCAGTAGGAAGCCAATATAAATTTGTTACCTTGAAATATAATAGTGCTGTAATAACACCTATAAATGTGGAGTGCCTTTGGAATTGGGAAGTGGAGAGAGGCCGGGAGAATTCTGAGAAGCATGGTAGAAAAAGCCTAGATTGCCTTGAGCAGTTAGTAGAAAATATGGATATTAAGGACTCTGTTAGGGGCGCCTGGGTGGCTCAGTTGGTTAAGCGTCTGCCTTTGGCTCAGATCATGATCCCAGGGTTCTGGGATCGAGCCCCACATAGGGCTCTCTGTTCAGCCGGGAGCCTGCTTCTCCCTCTCCCTCTGCCTGCAGCTCCCCCTGTTTGTGCTCTCGCTCTCTCTCAGTCAAATAAATAAAATGTTTAAAGACTCTGCTGGTAAGGGTTCAGAAAAAGGTGAAGAGCGTGGTGAAGAAAACCTATATCATCTTACAGAATATAAGTCGTCACAAACACACTGTTGGTAGAAATATGGACATGAAAGTTACCATTGGCAAGTTTCCAGTTAGAAACTGGAGGAAAGGTGACACTTGTAATATGGTGGCCAAACGCGTAGCAAATCATGTCCTACAAGGATGTGGAAAGCAGAACTTGTAAGCAATGAACTTGACTATTCAGCTGAGAAGATTTCTTAGCAGAGTGTTAGTCACCACCTTGTTTCTTCTTGCTGCTGATAGTAAAATGTGAGAGCAAAGAGATAAATTGAAGGAAGAGTTGTTCTTCAAAAAGGAGCCAGGACTTATGGATTTCTTTTGAAGTCTAAACTCAAATTTTAGCCCAATTTAAACTTCCAGTATTTACGTTTCTTCCATATTTCTGTGACTTACACATAATTTAGTTCAAATAAGATACTTGACACAGTTGGACATCAGATTATTCAGAAAAAAAGAATTTCTATGATTAATGTTACGTAGTTCTGTCATCAAGAAAACATACTTTAAAAAAAAAAAATGAGCATCGTGGTGGTCATTAGGGCTATTCATAAATATTCCAGTTCTGTTCTTTCCAAGCATGTAGTAGGATTATACTTTCTCCATTCTCTCGAATTTACATGTAGTTCTCTGATTTGCTTTGGCCAAGTAAACATGAACACTTAACTTTTGCTCTGCTCTAGTCTTCTCTCCTCTGCTGTGATGGTTATGACAGCATGGGCCAACATGGGGCCTCCATTAGCCTGAGTCCCTGAGGGATTAGGATGAGCAAAGCCCCGCTGCTAGCCTATGCTAGACATACAGCATGTGCAAGACATAAACTTGTATTTTATTGAACCACCAATACTGGGTATTGTTTTTTACTGTAGTGTGATCTCCCCTGTTCAAAGTGATAAAGCGTCTTGGGCAAAAACTGAATATGGTTCTTCCAGATTAGTTCATTGTCTGGGTATGTATGTAATACTTCTTTGAAAAACAGAGATACATCATCTTGTGGAAAACATCCTCAACTTAAAATTCTTTGTGTAATTTGACAACATTATATAGAGCTTGTTACTTTTAATTACTGACATACTGGCATAATGACTTAAGGACTTTGTTTTAGATTTGTTGGTACACAACTAAATCTGTTCCAAGAAATTTCTTACAACTGTTTACTTTTTAAAGATTATTTTAAATGTTTACAATCTACCTCGAGAAACAACTGCACAAAATATATTAGGTCTTTAAAACTGGGGCGCCTGGGTGGCTCAGTTGGTTAAGCGACTACCTTCGGCTCAGGTCATGATCCTGGAGTCCTGGGATCGAGTCCCCACATCAGGCTCCCTGCTCAGCGGGGAGTCTGCTTCTCCCTCTGACCCTCCCCCCTCTCATGCGTGCGCTCTCTCTCTCTTTCTCTCTCTCGCTCTCATTCTAGCTCTCAAATAAATAAATAAATAAAATCTTAAAAAAAAAAATAAAACTGATTTGCCCCACTTAACATTTGCTTGATATAAAATTAGGTATATTTTAATTTATAGAAAAAGAATTTCCATAAAGCTGATAACTTTCCATGCCAACTTCATCACTACTAAATTCTAACAAAATACTAATAGTTCTAATAATCTCCCTGGACAGGTAATTATAAATGGAAGTGTTGAGTTCATGAAACTATGAAGATATAGGTCGATCTAAGTCAACAGTTTAACCTGGTGGCTTGGGCCTTGCTACTTGTTAATATCCAGAAATTCTGGTCGAGTGAATGTGTCACCATCATTCAGAAGACAGAAGCTAAAATTCCTTTATATTTGAAGGAAGCGATATCCTATCCCATGTTAATGCCACATGAGAAATCTTATATAAAACATCAAATGAGGTTTTTTTTTTAAGATTTTTTTTTTTTTTTAATTTGAGAGAGAGAGAGAGAGCACATGAGCAGTGGGGAGGGGCAGAGGGAGAAGGAGAAGCAGGCTCTATCCCAGGACTCTGGGATCACAACCCGAGCCGAAGGCAGACGCTTAACCGACTGAGCCACCCAGGCGCCCCGAGGTTGTTTTCTTAAAGGGTACATTCTAGGGGCGCCTGGGTGGCTCAGTTGGTTAAGCGACTGCCTTCAGCTCAGGTCATGAAACTGGAGTCCCGGGATCGAGTCCCGCATCGGGCTCCCTGCTCAGCGGGGAGTCTGCTTCTCCCTCTGACCCTCCTCCCTCTCATGCTCTCTGTCTCTCATTCTCTCTCTCGCAAATAAATAAATAAAATCTTTTAAAAAAAAAAAAAGGGTACATTCTATGGATTACTCCCTCAAAGTTGGAATGATTACTCATGTATTTTATAGCTGATGTCTTCCTGTTTTAAAGATGTATGTACCCCCCAATCTCCTAATTGTAGTTAAATTATTTACCTTTCTAGTTTTCATGTATTTTCTGAAATGCAGTGGTTCAAATGTACACACACACACACACACACAGAGTCTGTGTGTAAGGGGGACACTTTGCGAATTCATATTTAGTAGTTTTGTGTCTTTTCTCTGTGTAGCTCCCTCACTGGCAGTCCCAGAGGCTAGTGCTCCAACCCCCACTACTTCTCTCTAGGCGTCCAGCTCCCTGCATCCATCTGGCTCCTGGGATTTCTTTATAAGACTGAACTTCCTCCTGTTGGGCCTAGAAAAAGAAATTGAGATTCCTCCCCACATTTCCAACCCAGAAACAGCTCAGGGAGCCTCGCAGGGCTACAGCTATCTAGATCTGCTCAGACTCAGTGGGACAACACAGGCAAAAAGAACTGACGGGTGAAAAGAAGTTCCAACCCTTGCCAACGGGGTGGGGTGCTTTCTGCCATCTTCCGGAACGCATTGTGTGGCTCCCTTCAGAATTAAGCAGGGGTGGGGCACCTGGCTGGCTCAGTCAGTGGAGCGTGCTGCTCTTGATCTCGGGTTGTGAGTTAGGGCCCCACATTGGGTGTAGAGATCACATAAAAATAAAGTCTTCCAAAAAAAAAAAAATTAAGGAGGGGAAGTTTGGGGGAAATTTTGGACAGAAGCTATCAGTTTCTCTCAGGGTTCTGACTTTCCCTTTGGGAGATGCCACCCAGGGACAGGGGAGCAGCCCCATAAATACAGTTGGTTTGACTGTCTCCATCCAGCCTCAGAGAAACTAGGAGAAAGGTAAGTTTACTCTAGACACTGACAAGTGTGCTCTGTTCATAAAGAGAGAGAATTATTCCAAGCAAAGGAGAAAGTTGTTTGATTTGCTGTTTAAAAAAACCTGTCACTACCTGGCTTTAGTTTGCAAATATTTTTAAGAAATGGATGTTTTTTCCAACTGATAGAGCCCCTAAGTATAAAACAGGTTAAAGGGGTTGCTGCTCGGGTGGGCCTCCCTGTTGACCCCGAGGGCAGCTCTGCAGAACCCCAGGGGAATCCTAAGCACAAAGGTATTTATTCTCTGAAATAGAACTTCTCAAACTTTTTTGTCACCTCGGACTCTTATTTAATATGCAGATTCCTTGGGGCACCTGGGTGGCTCAGTCAGTTAAGCATCTGACTCTTTTTTTTTTTTTTTAAAGATTTTATTTATTTATTTGACAGAGAGAGAATGAGAGAGAGAGAACACATGAGAGGGGGGAGGGTCAGAGGGAGAAGCAGACTCCCCGCCGAGCAGGGAGCCCGATGCGGGACTCGATCCGGGGACTCCGGGATCATGACCTGAGCCGAAGGCAGTCGCTTAACCAACTGAGCCACCCAGGCGCCCAGCATCTGACTCTTGATCTCAGCTCAGGTCTGGATCTCAGGGTCATGAGTTCAAGCCCTGCGCTGGGCTCCACACTGGGTGTGGAGCCTACTTATAAAATAAAATAAAATAAAATAAAATGCAGATTCCTGGGCCTTGATCCCAGAGACTCACACTCAGGAAAGCTTGTGTAGGGCCTGGGAATCTGTATTTTAACAAGCACCCCTGAGGATTCTGGATACCAAAATGAATGGATCATGAGAAACACTGCTCCACAAACTGCTTGCTGGGGGGCTATTCAATGGGTTCGTCTTAGTCCCCCTTGGTTCCAGTTTATTTTAAGTACTAGTTTATAAGTGTCAAGTACCAATAAAATCAGTTTTTCTGCCAAGAAAAATGATATCTTAGTTACTGCTTCCATCATCTCCCGAATTCTCTGTTCCTATTTCTGGAGCACCCCAGACGTGGCATGACTCTTGGCTCTCTGTTGGGTCTCCTCCATCTGAGGCTCCCAGCAACCTCGTCCTGTCAGCCCTTCTGGTTTTCTTTGTTTATTTGATTGTTTCTTTGCCTTTTTTTTTTTAAAGCAGATCTCTGTAAACCTCCCCTTCCCCAACAAACAAACCCAGAAAAGAAGTTAAGTGATGTTTATAAGCAAATATAAAGCTGACTTCTTGATGCAAGTATAGCTAGCTGATAGGCATGTAAATGCTCTCACATGGCAAGGTATTCTGAGGGATGCAAAGAACAAATCCAAATAAGTCATGGTTTTAAAAATAAATGAAGCCCACAATGAGATACCACTTGAATGGCAATAATCGAAAAGACACTATCAAGTGTTGGCAGGGATGTGGAGAAACTGGAACCATCATGCATCCCAAGTGATAATGTAAAATGGTGCAGCCATTTTGGAAAATGGTTTGTGATATCTTAAATAGTTAAATATACACTTAGCATATAATCTAGCAATTCCATTTCTAGGAACCTGCCCAAGAGAAATGACAGTATATGTTTGCACAAAGACTTATATGTGAATGTTCATAGCAGCTTTATTCACAATATCCTCAAACTTAAAACAATCCAAATGTCCATCAAATAGTGAATGTACAAACAAAATACTGTATATCCATACATGGGAATATTATTTAGCAATTAAAATAAGTGAAATACTGAAAGATGCTACGATATAGATGAATCTCAGGAACATAATGCTAAATGAAAAATGCCAGACACCAAAGGCTATATATGATAAGATTCCATTTCTATGAATCTATAAAAGGCAAATTTGTAGAGACAGAAAGCAGATTTGTGGTTGCCTGGGGCTATAGAGGAGAGCAGAGAAGAACTGCAAATGGGTTTGAGGAAACTTTTTAGGATGATAGAACTGTTCAAAAACTGGATTGTGGTGATAATTGTACAGTAATATAAATTTACTAAAATCATTTAATCATACCTTCATAATGGAATTTTATGGAATGTAAATTTTACCTCAATATGGTGGTTAAATATTTTTGTAAATAAGGCATATAGCAAATTAAATAATCGATAGTTCTTTTCTCTGCAAAGGAAATAGAGACACTAGTCAAAGTACGGCCTGCAGACCTGGGGTCCCCAAAACAGTCTCAGGATGTCCTCAAGCTCATTTTCCTAACAATACTAAGAAGCAGTTTGCCCTTTTTGCTGTGTTGACATTTGCATTGATGGTGCAGAAGCACAAAATCAAGGCAGTGGCCCCCAAACTTAGAGTCATTGTATTCACCTGCACCGTGGACTTACAGTGGAAGGATACATTCCATTTTCACTTAAGAATCTCCTTGATGAAGCAGTAAATTTTATTTAATTTTATTAAGTCTTGTGCCTTGGGTGCAGAGCTTTTTAATAGTCTATGTGATAAAATGGGAAAGAGGCATACATAAGGCATTTCTTCTGCACACCCAGGTAAGATGGTTATTTGAAGGAAAAGTACTTGTTCAGTCGATGGAGTTGCAGGCTGAACTCATGGTTGTTTTTATGGAATACCATCTCTACTTTAGAGAAGAAAATGCCTGACAGATAAGTTATGAATATTCAGGCTTGGGTATTTTGCAAACATTGTCTCAAGAATGAATGAAGAGAGGGGTGCCTGGGTGGCTCATTCGTTAAGCATCTGCCTTCGGGTCGGGTCATGATCCCAGGTTCCTGGGATCGAGCCCCGCATCGGGCTCCCTGCTCAGCGGGAAGCCTGCTTCTCCCTCTCCCACTCCCCCTGCTTGTGTTCCCTCTCTCGCTGTGTCTCTCTCTGTCAAATAAATAAAATCTTAAAAAAAAAAAAAAAGAATGAAGAGAACCTGTCACTTCAAAGAAAACAATTGGCAGTATGTGTTGCCAGTCATAAAATTCAAATGTTAAACCAAAATTAGAATTCTGGAAAATTTTATACTACCATGAGCTTGACAGCTTCTGTCAAGATTTTCCTAATGAGATTGATGGTGAATTTTAACAAATATGATTTTTTTTCATATTCTACAAGGAAATGTGTCAAAATTTGTATAATATGGGCAAAGGGGTCTTGATACTAGAGCATTTGAGAACTGCTGGCCTAGTGGCTAATAGCAAGGACTCTGGGGCCATTCGGCTTTGGTCGAAATCCCACCACTATCACTTATCACCTGTATGGTCTCAAGAAAATACTTCACCTCTCGATGCCTCAGCTTTCTCATCTATACAAGGGGAATAAAAATGGTACCTATCTCAGAGAGGTATTGTGGATGTAAGAATGAGTTGGTAGGGCGCCTGGGTGGCTCAGTCGTTAAGCGTCTGCCTTCGGCTCAGGTCATGATCCCAGGGTCCTGGGATTGAGTCCCACATCGGGCTCCCTGCTCGGCAGGAAGCCAGCTTCTCCCTCTCCCACTCCCGCTGCTTGTGTTCCTGCTCTCGCTCTCTCTCTGTCAAATAAATAAATAAAATATTAAAAAAAAAAAAGAATGAGGGGTGCCTGGGTGGCTCAGTCGGTTAAGCGACTGCCTTTGGCTCAGGTCATGATCCTGGAGTCCCGGGATCGAGTCCCGCATCGGGCTCCCTGCTCGGCGGGGGGTCTGCTTCTCCCTCTGACCCTCCTCCCTCTCATGCTCTCTGTCTCTCATTCTCTCTCTCTCAAATAAATAAATAAAATCTTTAAAAAAAAAAGAATGAGTTAATATATGTGAATATTTGTGAATATTAAAATGAGTTACTATATGGAAATCACTTAGAATAATGCCCGACCTATATAGTAAGTGATCATTGATATTAAGATCTTGGTGAATGGTAATTTGTAAAAATAAATACATCATACATACATAATCAAAAGAAATCTCTCTGTAATTATACATACTTTCTTTTTTCTTTTTTATAACTGGGAAATCTGAAGGTGACATTCCCCCAGTGCCTCTGCCGAAGCTTTGGTCCTCCCACTTCCTGGCAGTGCGCACCTGTGCGCATGCGCAGAGGGATGGCTTGTTCAGGACCTGAGTGTCCCCGCCCCCTCCTCCCCCCCAGCCCCATCCATTGAGCCCTGTTGTTTGGGGTTTCCTTCTCTCCCTAGCAACCACACAATGTATTTTTAAGGAAGATGCGGAGAAGCAATGTCATTGTGAAGGGTACCGTTTAATACATTGACTATAAGCAGAATACGATTGTGTATCGTTTACAGTCATAGAATTAGAGGCGTCGTTCATGCCTCAGCAATGTTTACAATTACAGTGTCTCAAAAAATAAATAACAAAATTATAGTGTAGCATTTAGGCTCAGCGTTTGGGAAATTATGTGAATAGGGGAAAAGTGTAGGGCTCTGTCCTGTGTCCATTTTCGGTGCTTAATCCAAGCAGACAGGTAGTTTAAGGGGGAAAAAATGACTAACTTGGAACCTACCTCTGCAGTTCTTCAGAGAGACTACATTAAAGCTATTTTTATCTCTCACTGTTAAAAAGAAGTTCATCATTTGTTGACCTTGTTCATTCGTGCTACCAGTATACGATGTGTAACTCCCATGAAGTGCCAGGCAGGTCCCACCGAGGCTCGGAGTCCCCACTGGTAAAGCCTAGCCCTCCTGGAGCTGCTTTGTGAAAGCTAAGGTGGTTCATCTGTTGTTCCCTGGCTGTGTCAGCAGAAGGAGCAGTATATATTTTATGCCTTTTAAAAGTGTATGAAAATACTCTTCAGGTTAGTGTGGGGCAAAGAAGGTAAGATAGACCGCAAAAGAATCCTAACGATTGTTTCTTTTCCTGGAAGATCACAAACAAAAATTACCCTGTATTTTGGAGTCCTGATGTTATACAGATAAGCTCACGTTTAATGGTAAATAGCAAACAACCACAGCATGTAAATCATTGGAGTTTCACTGATTTAAATGGCTTCTGCTGTCCTGAGAGAAATGGGAACTCTCAAAAGAGTTCATTTGGGGACCATCTGCTTTATGCACCATCCCACATCACTCTGCATGTGGTAAGAGCAGTGGGTTGGCCCACAGGAGTCTTTATTCCTTGCCCTCCCCTGGGTCTTTAATTATCGCTACACATCAGGTTCCTTGAGTGGATATAGTCACCTGTTATAAACAGGTTTAGAATAGTCTGTCCTTTCATTTCGGGGATGTGTTGTCATAGCAAATTATAAAGCATCCTAAATATTTTTCAAAGATAGTGTTGTATAAATACAGAGCAGTACTATTATTGAGATAGTATACCTACTGATATACTTGCATTTTTTAAAAAAGATTTTATTTATTTATTTGAGAGAGAGAGCACAAGCAGCAGGGGTGGGGGGGCAGAGGGCAGAGGGAGAAACAGACTCCCCACTGAGCAAGAAGCTTGACATGGGGCTCGATCCCAGGACCCTGAGATCATGACTTGAGCCAAAGGCAGACGCTTGACCGATTTAGCTACCCAAGTGTCCCAATATACTTGCATTTTAAGATTTGAGAATGTTTCTTTCCCGTGAGGCTGGTAAACTGGGGATAAGAAATCAGATCAGACTAAAAGCCAAAGAAGTGCTTCTTGAATATAAGTTAGTATTGAATGTTATTAATTCAATTGAATTCAATCTCAGTATTTGTTATGGGTGGAATAAATTAGTTATTGTTAATCATGTTCTTGTCTCTGTCACTGCGAGGGCCTCATGCAAACTTCATGTCTCAATAACCGCAGTTGTCTTTTATAAACAAAATGCACTGCATTGAACAGTTAACCTGAGCACATAAACAACGTCTGTAATTACACTACTGCTGTTCTTTGGCACTAGAATCTTCTGTTCCTTGATTCTCTTACTAATTTTTCCTAAAAACACCTAAACATCAAATATTAGTTGCACATAATTTCTTAAAAATACTTATAGCTGTTATAAAGCTAACTTCTCTTTTCCTGACAGTGTTCCCTGTTAAAATGCTTGGGCAGTTTTACCTTACAGTATAACCTCTTTGCAGGATTTTTTGCCCTTGTGAAGTGGTCAGCTGTGGAGGGTCTCAAACAAATCTAACATTTCCATGATGACAGTTCATGCCACTGCTTAATTGCTGATTCTCACCTTGTCTATTACATGTGTGTTTTATGTTTTTCAGGAAAAAAGTGCCAGTTCAAATGTAAGACTTAAAACTAATAAAGAGATTCCAGGATTAGTCCATCAACCCAGAGCAAAGTAAGTTCTAGTTCTTATTTTCCTTATGTTGTTTTTAAAGCTAATAATGTTTTCAGAGTGAGCTCAGTTTTGCCTGCCAGCTAACCAAGATGTATTGTAAAGCTTCAGTGAATTGAGACAGCGTGGTTTGGTCTAATGGAACAGCATAGAGAGTCCCAAAACAGACCCATAATAAATGACAGAACTGACATTTCAGATCAGTTAGAAGAAAATAAAGGGGAATATCTTTATGACTATGGGGTAGGGAAGAATTTTGAATAAGTCACAAAAGATGCAGATCTTAAGAAAAATGATTCATTAATATGACTGCATTAAAATTAAGAAATTCCATTTATCAAAATTTACTGTAGGGGAGTAAAAGGAAATGGTGGAATTTATCTACAGTGCATATAATGGACAATAGTTGGGTTTCCAGGTTATGTAAAGTAATTCTATAAATCAGTAAGTACAAAACAGAGAGCTCATAGAAAAAGAGGCTAAAGATGTGAACAACCATTTCACCACAGAGGAAACTTGAAGAGCTAATAATGTCTAGGGAAAATACCATTTCGCACCACGAGATGGGCAAAATTTAGAAAGTCTGGTGGTACAGATGGTTGACCAGGATGTTGAACAACAGGCACTCTTCACCCCAGCGGAAATATAAGCCAGTACAATTACTTTGGAAAACAATTTGTATTTTCTTTTTTTTTTTTTTTAAGATTTTATTTATTTATTTGAGAGAGAGAATGAGAGATAGAGAGCACGAGAGGGGAGAGGGTCAGAGGGAGAAGCAGACCCCCCGCTGAGCAGGGAGCCCGATGTGGGACTCGATCCCGGGACTCCAGGATCATGACCTGAGCTGAAGGCAGTCGCTTAACCAACTGAGCCACCCAGGCGCCCCAACAATTTGTATTTTCTAATAAAATTGTACCTGGACGTACCTTGCCCACAAGCAACTCCCCTCTCAGGTGTATTAGCCTAGAAAACCCTCACGCATGTGTGCCCCAGACATGGTTGATGGGTCCATAGCAGCACTGTTTACATGAACTCGTAAAGCTCTTGAAGGCAAAACCTGAATGTCCTTCAGAAATATAGTGGATGACCAAAAAATGTGGCATATTCTTAAGCTAGGAATTCTACACATCAGTGAAAGTGAATGACCTATGCCTGCATATGTCAAGATGGAGGACGGTCACGAGAGTAAGGCTGTGCAGTAAGGAAATACTAGCACCTGCCTGCATGTAGTCATTTATATAAAGTTCAAAAAAAAACAGGCAGAACTAATCAATAGGTTATATATGTATGTCATAAAACGATAAAGACGAGCGAGGACATGAAAAGGCATTAAACTTAGAAGAGTGGTTCTTTCTCACTGGATGGAAGACAGTGGGACCAGGGATTCTGTTTGTTAACCTGAGTGGTGATTACATGGGTGTTCCTTTCATTGTTATTATTTAAAACTGTACAAATAACATGGTACATTTTGTTATGCATTGCACGATTAAAAAGTTGGAGAGAAGAATGAGTATTTTTCTAGATTGTTCTAGAACTGAATCTACCTTGGCAGTGAAACGCCCTTTGTGTGACTTTGAAGCTATCGCCCCTTTCCTTCAAAGAGGCTCTGTTTTCCCGAGGCTACAAATCTCTTTTGTGGGGTTCCACCTAAATAAGAACAAATTCCCTAGTTCTTACTAGTGCAGCTGATCGTCACACCCACCCCCCCAAATAAACCTATTACATCTATTTAATAGTAGTTCCATCCCAGTCATAAGCACAAGTTGTGTTACGTCTGGTTCTTCCCAGGAAATGGAGACAAAAATAACCGAGGTCCAGCCAATCACTTTACCCTGGCTCGGTGTCTTTGGTGGTGCTGTAGGTGGTTAGGACTCTACAGGGTGGTGAGCTCAGAGATTTAATTGTTTACTTTCAAAGAAAACTGGACATTTTAAAATCCACTTACCATTTACATTGACAGTGGGATGGTAAAACCGAATTTTGCACCCTTAGGGACACGTGATGCCGTAATCACAACCTCCCGCATCCACTTCACTGGTAGCCACTTTCATCTACACTAATTTTATCTGCCTTTGAGGGACAGCAGGTATCTGATGATAGAATGAAGTCATCTTTTCATTCAAGCCATTCAATATATGCTATTTTTTAAATTTTTTTTAAGATTTTATTTATTTGTTTGACAGAGAGAGCACAAGCGGGGGGAGTAGCAAGCAGAGGGAGAAGGATAAACAGGCTCCGTGCTGAGCAGAGAGCCCGATGCGGGGCTCAATCCCAGGACCCTGGGATCATGACCTGAGCCGAAGGCAGACGCTCAACCAACTGAGCCACCCAGGCGCCCCCAATATATGCTATTTTTATTTTTTTTTATTTATTTTTTTATTTATTTTTTATTTTTTTTAAAGATTTTATTTATTTATTTATTTGAGAGAGAATGAGATAGAGAGAGCACATGAGAGGGGGGAGGGTCAGAGGGAGAAGCAGACTCCCTGCCGAGCAGGGAGCCCGATGCGGGACTCGATCCCGGGACTCCAGGATCATGACCTGAGCCGAAGGCAGTCGCTTAACCAACTGAGCCACCCAGGCACCCAATATATGCTATTTTTAAATGTTTCCCTTATCTCTGAGTTCTAAGGAGGGGTTGCATTAAAGAGAATTTCTTTTTTCCTTCAGTGTAAATAAATACTTACGGAACTTAGACATAGACACATTGAAGCAGATGCTTTGCAGACCGGCCTATGCTGGGGCTTTCAGAGAGGTTGATTAAACTGGCTCATGTGTTTACATTTAAATTAGGAAGAAAATCCTCTGGTGTTTGTGTGTGTGTGTGTGTGTGTGTTTTAAACTATGAGTCAGAACCTTAGGTTACAGGAATTCAACTATGAAATCTTCCTGGAAGGCCATGAGGAGTGGTACTTTTCCTCCTTACTGACACAGAGGATCAGGGAAACTATTATTTATTCTGCAGTGTATAAAACAAGGTAATGAGTTTCTTTTCTCCAGAAGTGGAAGGGCAATCCCATATGTGATAACAGGAGATTTAGTAATAATAAAGGTAGATAGGTAATAAAAGGCAGATAGTCCTCACACCTTCATTTGATATAACATGCAGAGCCCATTCTTACTTTATGATCTCAGCGCAGTGTCATTGGGCTTCAGTTTTCTCAGATTAAAATAGAGGAGAAAAATCCTCTCTCCTAGGGCTGGGGATTAAATGAAATAATGTACGCCCAGTGTCTATCACAGTGTCTGATGCTTGTTAAGAATGCCTTAACAGTTAGGGGCATCTGGGTGACTCATTCGGTTAAGCATCTGCCTTCGGCTCAGGTCGTGATCCCAGAGTCCTGGGATCGAGCCCCACATCAGGCTCCCTGCTCTGCGGGAAGCCTGCTTCTCCCTCTCCCACTCCCCCTGCTTGTGCTCTCTCTCTCCCTCTCTCTCTCTGTCAAATAAATAAAACCTTAAAAAAAAAAAAGAATGTCTTAACAGTTAGAAACAGCCCAAATGCCCTTTAACAGGAAATTGGGTAAAGAACCTCACTGCTTTCACACAGTGGAATATTAGCAATTAAAACAAATGCACTGTAGCAACACATAACACTGGATGGACCTGAGCAATACAATACCAGAAGAAAAGAGTAGGTCCTGAAAGATTACACAGAGCATGATGCACTCTTTGTAAAGTTAAAAACAACTAAATAAATCATCTGCTTTATAAAGCACATATGCAGTAAAGCTCTATAAAAGGGGGGAGGGCATGTTGGTGCCCTTGAGTTTGGGGAAACACACGCCTGGGTAGGAAGTAAGGTAGCTCTAGGTTGTTGTCCAGGTCCTGGCTTTTGTTTTTTGTTTTGGTTTTGTGGATGCTTATTATACTGTATTTGACTAAATAAAAGTGAGCCATGCATGAACTGCTAGCAAGGGTGTGCCATGATGTGAGGATTAGGATTAAGCCACTTCCCAACGTCCAGTTGAGCAATGGTGATGATAATTATGAAAGAAAGAACTGTGTTCAGGCCAAGATTTGCCAGAACTCCCTGAGTGATGGCATTTTATTTTTGCAGGTGAAGTATTAGGGAGTCAGGGCCTTGCCTTCTGATACTTTTGTGGCTTAGGTTTTTATTATAAGGGGAAACTTTTTAAGTCACTGAAAATGAAAGCCGTATACCTTTTAGCTCTCAAGCTCATTTTGCCCACCTTTTTCATTCCTTTGATTACTCGTCATTAGGATTCCATACTGTTGTCATCCCTCGTGTCATGAAGCCGAGGAATCATAGTCAGAAGAGCTTTGGATGACTCAGGGTTGACTCACAAGGGCTCAGCCAGCGCCAGCTGGGGGCACAGGAAGTGCTGGGGAGCATTGTGTTTTCCGCTCAGCTGAGTGCAGGGAGAGAAATTGGAATTACTGAGATTGTTAAGTTTTATCAGCTGAATCAAGTGCCAGCATACAGGCTTTTATAAAATATTTTTAGATCTAATTAATCTTAGCATCAAATATTCGTACTTTATAAACTGAATCATAAACAATTTAATTATCCGTTTCTATTATCTTGAGGAAAACTAGAAAGGCCAGTGTGCTTTTTTCCTCCCTCCCCATGGATGGTCACCAAAGTGTGCATCAGAAAGGGTTTAAGGAGGGGGCTGTTACCTACGGACTGTTTCTCACGGTGCAGTTCGGACTCTTGAAGGTAAAAACGAATATTAATGCCATCGTGTTGATGGAGATCCCACACGAGGAGAGAACATCCGTGTTTATCTAGGCAGCAGTCGGTGCAGATGGGGCGACTTCGTGATTTATTCACTCCCCCAGAGTAACAGTGCTGCCTCTGCCCCTGTGGAAGGGCCTTCGGGGCTTGTCTGTGAAATGAATCCACAGAGGACAGAGATGAGCCAAGTGAGCGTCGTGCTTGTGGGTCACACCACCCTGAAGATGGCCTCACGCAGGCCCTTGTTCTGACGGGGACAGTGGAGCTTATCAGAAGGAGCTCATTTGGTGCGTCAGGATTTGATAATAAATAAGTCACCCTTCCATTAGTCTTTTCTGGCTAACACCGTCCACATACTGTGTGTGGCAAGATAGTGAGTCGGTCTGGCGGAAGACGCGTCTTGGTAGGTTTTGAAATGAGACAGAGGCGGGTAGGGATGTCCTGATGCTCTTACCCAAGGAGAAAGCAGGCAGCATTTCTCTATCAGCGCGGTATGATGGTAGAGATGCACCAACTGAAAGCCAGTGGCCTAGGTTTGGTTAGAATTGTTTCTCAGAGGGCACACATGAAAATGAAAATGGTAGAGTTTGCCTCCCAGCCATCGTACCCGCTGCCCCAGAGTGAGGCTACTGTTTGGTTCAGGATTCAGGTGGGGTTGCAGATACCCTGTCTTGACTAATTATTTCTGGGTTAAGGGGCTTTTGTTCAGTTTGCTTTAATCAAGGAATTCCTTTTTTTTTTTTTTTTTTTAATGGGTAGAAAGTATGTAGTTAAAACTACCCAAAGCTGGAACCACTAAGATTTTTGTGCTGGCTTACTATGTATGCATCTTAAAGTCCTCACCATTACCCTTGGCATCAAGCTCCTGATATGGACCCCGGAGCTCTGCATTCTTTTTTAAATTTTATTTATTTATTTATGTAATCTCTCTACCCAATGTGGGGCTCTAACTCACGACCCCGAGACCAAGAGTCGGACGCTCCTCTGACTGAGCCAGCCAAGCGCCCCTGAGCTCTGCATTCTTCATCCCAGAGATGGCAGACACATTTGCAGAATCACTTTTACTTAAGACTAATCATTTTGTTAGTCTAGTATGCATATGTGTGAATACTAACCAAGCATGCCTGTTTTCATGTTGTGATAGTTCAATTAAGCAGTTAATGGAAGTTAGTAGTAATCCTAGAATATCAGTGCTGGAAGGGACCTCAGAGACCAGCCTAATGGTTTTAGAAATGAGAAATCTGAGGCCTGCACCTCACCCATGCCAACCTACTGAACTGCCTCTGTGAGGAGTCATGCATCACATGAATTAAAATAGGTACGCTTAGTCAATTGAGTAAATATTTACTGCCCTTCTGTTATTTGCAAGGCAATATATGTTAAAAACTCTACCCTAAAAGTTTCCACCGTGTACCTCAAATCCTAAACATTCCATTTTTTTTTTTGTTAGATTTTATTTATTTATTTGAGACAGAGAGAATGAGAGACAGAGAGCATGAGAGGGAGGAGGGTCAGAGGGAGAAGCAGACTCCCCGCCGAGTAGGGAGCCCGATGCAGGACTCGATCCAGGGACTCCAGGATCATGACCTGAGCCGAAGGCAGTCGCTTAACCAACTGAGCCACCCAGGCGCCCCTAAACATGCCATTTTTATGAGGTCTCTTGGAATTTCCTAAGGAAACTAATATATACATGGTTATCTGTATTAAGATATATGTGTGCGTGCATGCGTGGTTATCTATATTAAGGAATATCTATATCTATATGTCTTCACGCCTTTTCTATCTGGGACCCAGAGCTGTCCAGCAACCTCATTTGCTGAGAGCGTGGTCAGGAACAGGGAGGATGCCCAGAATGTGTCTGAGCAGTCACAATGACTGCCAGAATATGCCTGTTCCCCACTCACAAGAACCATCCCCCCGCCAAGCTCTCCCTCAGAGCCTGTTTACACTAACTTTAGACACAACTCTAACAGACTTGGATTTGCTAAGCATGGAGTAGAGAAGTAGCAGCTGGGAAGGAAACTGAAAGAGAACCAATACCTTCTTTGACAAGAGGAAATAAGGGGAAAAGTTCAAAGCAGGCAGAGAACAAAAGCCCGTAGTTTCAGGCCACCTTGCTTAAGGAGAGACAGCTCTCCCCATCTCAGAGGCTCTAGGGGGTGTCCCAGTATTACAGAGGGGGATTGTGATTTAAGATCATGGGAGTGGCCTCTAGTCATTAAGTGAAAGTTAAATAATGTTTGTGATAGATCCTGTATTAAAGTTTAGAAGATTTACATCCAAAGCGGCTCAAATAAAAATTGTTTTGGCACTTAAAGAAGTAAAACCATGGGGAATCTGGAAAAACTCAGGTATGCAAAAGTGGCTTTTCTGCCCAGCCAGAGAAAGAGAGGAGACTGTTTTAATATATTCTCATCATCCCAGATTCTGGCCTGCCTTTCTAACCTGCAACAAGAGAGGACCTTTTTCTGAAACAGGACATTTACCTCACTTGAATTATCACATAAAGGACAGGAAAAATTACATGATGCATGTGAAAGTTGATTGCTGATATCAGATAGTTTATCATTTTCCTTTTATATCAGAGCTGATGTCATGGTGCTCCCAATGTTAAATCTTGGTTTTACACACAGGGAAAAACATTCGAGCCCCATTATCTGTCCTTGGAGGCCTGAAGGGTTTGGGGTCTCTTGGGCCATTCTCTGTGGCCCCTAAAGGGTGAGGCAGAATGCTAAGGGTAGGTCAGGTGGGCTGCCCCCCACACCTAGACTTGCAGAGCCTCCCCTCCTTCCATGCGCAACCACTGCAACAACCGAGCTCTAGAAAGGGGCACTATGCGATGTGTCTCTTAGCCCAGCGTCCTGAACCTCCTTGGACCATCTGCACCTGTTTGTTGCGTGGAAATTACTATCATTAAGACCACGTTGCCACCAAGACCCTTTCCTCCCCATGCCCTTCCCATCTGTGATTCTTCTCCGCTCTCCTTTACCTTCTGATGTTTTGTCCCCAGCACCCATGTCGGTCTCACTAAGTGTGCAGTCAAATAGCATTAGACAAGCAAACACACAGGACAAGTGCTACTCACATATGCCCCCTGCCTCTATCCCACATTCCATGGGATCTCACTTCCAAAGAGGTGCATTGGCTTTCACCACTGCACAAAGGGTTCAGGGGCAATGTCAAGTTCTTTGCCCATAGCTACACGGTCGGCTGAATACCATGCTGATGATGACAGTCTTTGTAAAATACACATTTCCACAAAATAACTTGGATAAATTTTCTTTTCACAGTTATACACAGGTTTGAAATATGCCATGGAATGCTTGTCTGTGCTTTTTTTTTTTTTAATCACAAATGTGTATCTGAAGAAAAAAATTGACACATACCTCCCAGTAACATCACTATAAATGATATGTGTACATTGGAAGGAAATTGTATACCTTAAATCATAGGAACTGATAGACTATAATGAAACACATTTATAGGAATTACTGGAATGGCATTTATCCTTAATATGACTTAGACTGTTCACTGGAATAGTCGGTAATATATAAATGTCTGCTTCAAAGTTTGGGGACTCAGTGGTTTTCATTTGAGGGAGCTGGTTGAAGAAAACGTTGAAATAATGCACTTAACTATTCCTTGTTTTTTTAGCATGCACATCTCTGAAAGCCAACAAGAATTCTTCAGAATGCTGGATGAAAAAATTGAAAAGGTAAGAAGTAAAATAAATGAACTACTTGTTTCAAGGGAAATATGCTCACTGCCTCATGAGTGAAGGTAATAATATTCTGATTTCTGTGTTACAAAGCTGTTCTTGTAAGGGGATGGGTAGAGAGTTAAAATAAAAGTCACCCCTCACACCAAAAAAAAAAAAAAATGTGACTATGACAATGTTTAATGTATCCTAGAGCAGCACCCAAGATCCTAGGCTTGTTGATCATTAATTAACACGTGTAGGGCCAAATAGAGACTAGTAAGAGCCTTTGCCTAGAGACAGAACATTGCTATCCCTGCACATTGTCTGCACCCGATACCCTGCTCTCACTTGAGACGGCAAGCAAGAAGGTCGTTAGTGTCTGTCAAAACCTAGGGAGTGTCCACTATATGCCTGATGCTGCTGTGAGTTCTGTACAAACATCGCATGCGTGTTGCAGTCAATACCCACCGCAGGGAAATGGCTCAGAGACAGGTATCATCTGCATTTTACAGACAAGGAAACTAAGGCTCAGAATACTTGAATAACTTACCAAGGTTTGCAAGGCCACTAGTGGTCAAGTTGGAATTCCGGCCCACATCTGCCTGACCCCAAAGCAGTTGCTTCCCTCCCAAGTTGCTTCTCTAAGAGCGTGGGGATTTTACATTGACAGGAAGATCTGTGTGGAAATTGAACCCATACTTAGGATCTCAGAGTGCCATATGCTGATCAACTGAATGAAGTATGGAATATGGTAAGAATTAAAGGCTTACTTACATACTTGTAGAATTTAAATTCATCACTGCAGGGGGTGAATTTTAAATACTACAGTTACAAATCTGAGTATTACCATTTGAAAACCCTGTTCTGAAGAAGAGTAAAATTCTAAATTCAGAACATAGCACAACTATGATTAAGGCATCATGGGCCAGTTTTGCCTTTGAAGTTTTTTCCATTTTAATTTTTATTTATTTTTTACTTTTTGTGGCACTTTTATCTGAGCATTCCTTCATGAATTCCTAAGTTATGACATATATCACTCAATGGAAAATATGTAGGGCTTAAATTCATCAGTATTTTAGCAGCAGACCTCATTCTGAAGTGGACCTCCTTAAAGAATAGTTGTGCAATCTTCTAATGCACCATTAAAGGACCACATATATTGCCAATGTGAAAGGTAGAGATGGATGATGAATTAGAATGGAACTTTAACCTACAGTATTACTTGGCTATGCATAAATACTCCTTTGCATATAATTTATTTTATTTTATTTTATTTTTAGAGAGGGAGAGTGAAGGGGCAGAGGGGGAGAGAGAGAGAGAGAGAAAGAATCTCAAGCAGGCTCCACACCCAGGGCTGAGCCCAACTCAGGGCTCAGTCTCACCACCGTGAGATCATGACCTGAGCCAAAACCAAGAGTCAGAGGCTAAGCCACTCGGGTGCCCCTTTTTTTTTTTAAGTGACATCCTGGCTTACATATGACTTTTTAGATTGAAAACTTCATCTAGGAATAATTACCAAGTTTCACGTATTCGTTCAAAAGCTGTTCAACTTGTCAATAACATTTGTTTTAGTAAAGAAAGGCAAAAAAATAAATATTTTTTTTCCCACTGTAATGGTGAAGACCTTTTCTTTCTCAGTTTGTTTGGGCTGCATGGCAATAAAAAGATCTTCTTAGTAGTCAGAGTTAGTCTGTAAAAGTTGAAACCTGAATAGTAAGTATCTTTTTAACCAAAAGTTACAAACCCTGACAAGGCATTTAAGATGATCTAATCCCTTCCTGGTGTGTTTCCATAATTTAAATTCTACCTCCTTTTACTCAAAACTGGAATTCATTGTTCACATCTGAAATCCGACTTCCCTTCTTCCTTTTGTATCCAGGGTATAGAGTATGATGTGTCTAACACAACGAAAGCAAAGTTTATAACTTGATCATCTGTTGGATGGAACCTTCCCTGGACAAAGGAGCATTTGTAGATTCAACATAAACAGTATTCCCACTATGGAATACATTTATGTTCGAAGAGCTGTTATGTAATCTGTGACATGCACCCAGTTACAGATTTCTAGGGGAATTTTCTATTCGGTCTGAACCAGGCTTTCCTGTTTCTTCCCTCTTATCTAAAGTTCATCTTTCTGAATATTTTGAACATGCTGTTCTGTGTATTATTTCACCATTGAGCCTCTAAGATTAAAATGTTCCTTCTTAATATATGCATTTGACTTAATATAATCTTCACTATATTTTATATAACCAAGATTGGAAGTGGATTCTTACAAATTATTTTCCTGACTTTCCACCATTGCTAAATATTTCTTTAGTCCAAGCTAGCCTGAGGACAACCATAAATGCGACTCAGATCTATTCTTTAGGTTTTATAGGGTTGATTTTAAAAAGCAAAAAACAGGGGCACCTGGCTGGCACAGTCAGTTAAGCATCCAGCTCTTGGTTTCAGTTCAGGTCATGATCTCGGGGTTGTAAGATCGAGCCCCACATCGGGCTCCACCCTGAGCACAGAGTCAGCTTCAGACTCTCTCTCCCTCTGCCCCTCCCTGCTCTGTGCATTCTCTCTCTCTCTCTCAAATAAATAAATAAATCTTTAAAAACCAAAAACACCTCAAGAGCTTCATGCTGAAAATTGGAGTCATTCTAAGAGGGCTTGAGTTTTGAGATTTAATCTCTCAGAAATGTCCAGGGATTCCTTTTTCTTCCTTCAATTGCTAAGAAGCAAAATTGACTGAATGTGCAGAGATTTAAATCTGCCCTTCCTTGATTCTTCCTTTATATTTATTGAATGTCTGTAGGACATGGTTTCAATTTACCCTTCAACTCTCGACACCAAAAGAAATCTCTGTCGCTCTCAAGAGACATGTAAAAGTACCATTAGTATAAAGAAAGTATAGTATAAAGACTGTTAGATGGTCTCATATTTACAGTGGAACTTAAGTTGGACGGCTCTAGTTTGCACCTTCAGCTGGACCAGCATTTTCTAACAAGTTAATGATGGCAAAGGAAAGCAAGTAGCAAAAATGCCTTTAAAAAACTTACTTACCACTTACTGAGTACCAGATAGTTATGCAGGATAGAAAATAGATAGGAAATTTGGGATACAAAATATGTAGGTAACAGTCCCTGGCCTTGAGGAGCTCAATTTTAAAAGTAAGTTTCTTTCACAATGTTTCTTTCACAATGTTTTACTGATTGGAACCCTTCATCCATCACCCCCTTCTCCCCACACCCCCCTGCCCTCCCGTCGTCACCGGGAGCCAGGTCCTCCTGTACCGAACACAAGTGTTTGTTGGGTCAGGTGTTGAAACTTGAGGTCCCATTAACCAGGCAGCCAGGACAGCTTCCTGGACACTTGGTACCATTTCCACTGCGCTGGCATCTAGAAGGCCAGGACACTGAGCTGCATCTGGGAGAGCTTTGGTCAGGAGAGCAATGAGAGTTCCAAAGAACTTTATAACCTCTATTTGATTTACTTCTGCATTTCCTTTGTGGAGAGTAAAATTCCTATGACACAATAGGAGCACTTCGTTTACTTTTACCTCATTATGTTTTACTCAGATATTCAATTGGAGTATGACCTGAGCTGAAGAAGGCAGAAACTTAACAGACTGAGCCATCCAGACGTCCCAAGACAGCTCTTAATATTAAATAAAGAATGTCTCAGTACAGTGCCATTTGCATCTGATTAGTTTTTCTCAAGCAAGACTTTGTAAGCTTTGTTAAGCCGTGAGCATCTTTTTGGAATCTTATAAAAGTTATAGAGACTCTCCCTATAAAAATGCACATATCATATACACAAATTCCTTAAGTAAAATGTCAGGGTTTGATAATTCCCTGGAGCCTGTCCCTGGGCCCCAGGCCAAGAACCTGTGGATTTCTTTATGATGGCATTTCATTGATGTGCTGCTTCCCTCTGATCCAGGGGGCTATCTGCACCCGTGAACCTTACTAGCAATGATCCATATAGATCTCTGGTTTTAAAGACTAGGAAACGCCACACAAACCCATTCTCCTTTTCTTACTGCCCTTCCTTCCTCTCAAAAGTAGCTGATAGTACTTCACCCCCTGAGGATGAGCGACCAGCACACCTACTGTATCATCTCGCTTATTCCTGTACGAGCTTGAGATTCTGTCACTGTTGAATGGAATTATTCATTATAACCTTTTGAGGAAATGTATGAGAAAGAGCAGCTCTGGATTTAAAATCGGCTGATTTTAAAGGACGTTTGTTCATCAATAGACCTGTACATCTATTAAAAAAATCATTTACACTTAGAAAATGTTTGCATTCCTGCAGTGGCCTGATTCCCTTGGCCCCAGAACTAACCTAGCTGGTGAGAAAGAGCATATCTGCATTTATAAATTTATTTCAAGGGCTCTTCCTCGTAATATTACATCAGCTCAGTCTGAACCATGTCTTGAATCAATGTGTTGGAGATCAGAAGGTGTTTGCTTTTCACCTGGTGAAGAGAGTGACTAGCATGTAATTTATGAACCATGATGTTTGGTTCTATATATAAACTACCCCTGTAGGGGACTATGTAACTTCAGAGTTGCTATAGAATCAGATACAATGTGTGGCAGATGCAGCTGATGATAGGTTTTACTCTCTGGGCGCCTGTTTGAAGGCCTCCTCAGTGCCCACTAGGGAAGAGAAACATGGGACTGTTGTATCAAATCCTAAGGAATGTTACACAGCCTGCGTGTGTGTGCAGAGGAAATCATAGGGTGTGCCTCCCTTCTTGCTTTTCACTTTTAACAACAGCCAAGGCCCTCAACAGCCCTCAACACTGGTGGAGAGAGGCTCCTGCTGGCATGTATATTTTGCAAGTGGGCTGGAAATGAAATATCATTTCATTAAACAGTTTTGTGTTCCACAGTAAGCATAGTATGGCCTTGCTAATAACCAGACCCTTCCTGTGTCCCCTTGCCCTCCACCCCCCTGCCTTGCCTTCCCTCTCTCCTGTGTGTACCTTTCCTCATTCATCAGCCAAATTAAAGCTGTAGTTACAAGGGTAAGGATGGGACTCAGTCCTGTTTTGTTTTTCTCCCTACTGAATAGTCATGATGATAACACTGGTGTAGGAACCACTGGCAAAGCGTGTGGCTAAGATGCTAAGGTAGCTGATAGGAATAGATGGTGCGGCCAAGGAAGATAAAGCAGGCAACGAGCCTGAAAGAAATGAAACACTCGGTCTCTGCTTGCTTTCTTTTTTCTGGAGGGCTTGATTTTCTGAGAATTCTTGAGGCACTATCAGCCGGGCTCTTTAGGGAGCAGCAGAGAAGAGTTCAGATTCCAGAACGATGCAGTACATGAATGCAAATAAGAGCCCTACCGTTTTTATGAATGAAGTGTGGCCGACAGTAATGTGGGGCACAACCAGTGAATGGTGTCATTTTGCCATGGTGCAGTAGTTAGGCAAGGGAGGGCAGCCCAAGGTACCACTCCGAGCAGAGACAGTGATGCTGGTGTGGGCCATTCCCTTGTTCCCATTCAGTTTCTCCTTCCCATCCTCTTCCTGGGCTGTTTCCCTTCGTCTGCATGGCCTTTCCATTCTTTGCGTTTGGCAGCCATGGGCGTTGTCTTAACCCTCTGGGCTAAGATTTGTCTTTGGGAATCATTTGTCTTTGCTTCCCCAGAACCTAGCACAGGGCCTAGGACAGAAGAGATGCTTAGCACACTTGTTGAATGAGGGAATGGTACAAATAAGACCGTGGGGCTTAGCAGAAGCGAAAGCATACAAAGGAAGGAGGTATGGTCAGGCAGCCTCCTACAGTAGAGGGCTCAGCAAGATAGGAGGTGCTCTTAACAAAGAACAGCACAATAAGTAGCTAGCAGGTGCAGAGCCAAGACCTGCATTGAGAGAAGTCAAGGAAAGAAGCAGCACAGAGGAAGACAAAGAGCCTTGCTTCCAACCCCGGGCCAGATCTGAGAACCAGCTCCAGTTGTAGCTGTGTGGCCCCAGGCTGATTGTTAGACCTTTCTGATACTCTGGCTCCTCTTCGACAAATTTGCATAACAATACCAACTTGTCTGGGAAATTAGAGCTAATTCACCAGAGTCTAGCGGAGGGTTTGGTCCGTTGGACATGCTTGAAGTTGTTTGTATCCTTATCATCAAGGCCATTTGTAGAGACTGAGGGGAGGTGGGTTTTGAGGGGGCAAAAATTGAAACTAAAAATGCAGAACTTAACAGCTTGAATTTTGCTCCAGCAAAAGTGCCTTCCTGTGGTACAGATGTCTCCTTATAGGTTGAGTATTGGAAGAGGATTCTTTGCCAGTGTGCCCTGACCTGCCTCCCTCCTGTGTGGTATAAACATGTTAAGGAATTAGATTCATGTGAACATTTTTAGCACCATTCAATAACCTTGCACTAGCTTTTGAGCTGTGATTACAGAACGAGTCAGTGAGTCAGTGGCCTGGGTAGAGCTGGATCCCTATATAGATTTTTCATGTTTAGAGGGTTCATTCTTTTTTAACTCTTGTAGATTTTTTAAAACACACTTTTACAAATAGCAATACCAGCCTCAAAAGGCTTGTGACAACAACAAAAACAAAAAAAGTTAGGAAAGGGGATCTCCCCCAAAATCATTAAAACAGTAAAACTGACTTCTTTTGATTCATTTAATGAGCATAACTGGGATGTGTTCTCTGGACACAGAAATGAGCCAGGGGCCATAGAAGGTGCATAATTTAAAAGTTGGGTTTTTGCCTTTAGGGAACGTCTAATTTAGAAGCATAAAATTTCGAGTTGAGAGGAACTTTAGAGAATATCTTATCGATTGCCCCCAACTCTTTGAAATTCCCACTAAGCAATTCCTCTGTAGCAAAGAATGACACATGCCCATTTATATCATTTGGGAAGGAATTACGAAGCATATTATGTTCTGTACATTTCTTGAAAGTTTTATTCTGAGATAATCTTGTTATTAATGGATACTTATTCCTCTCTTTGAAGTTCTGTTGAGTGGAGACATATTCTGTTTCATTCCTAGAAAAAGCATTCTTGGAGCAGATAATTCTAGATTGCCCTCATTTAATCCCATTTTCCTACATAGATTCAAAAGAGGAGTACCAAAATTCTTTAAACTCATATTCCCAAAATTGGTTGTTGGAGGTTTGGAGACATTTAATCATATCCTGCCTCCCTTCTGGGTTCTTAACAAACTGAAAATTGACACAAGGAGCCGGGTGACTGTCATGGGTCAGTGTCTCCCTTATTCATGAGCCTCGTAATTCCCAAATGCAGAGTTTCTAGTAAACTAGTTCAGAATATATTTGCAACACTTAAAACATCGAAAGGATCTATAGCTGGAATATATAAAGAAGTACTATTAATACAAACCAATAAAATCATCGATGAAACTTCTGGGTCGGTATCCTTGAAATTCGTTTACATCTATACAATAAAATTTACTGAAACATTCTGTGTTTGATAGCAAAGGGAAAGGCCCCCGAAGCAGCCTAAGTGTCTACCTGTGGAGGAATGAGTAGATGAAACTGTAGGAATCTGCAGTGGAATATTATACAGCAGTTAAAGGAAATGAATCAGGTGTGTGTGTGTGTGTGTGTGTATATATATATGTATATATATATATACACATGGACTGTATAGATTTGAAACCATATTATTACATGAACAAGGGAATATGCAGAATGATAAAAATTGTATGATACCATCCCAATTAAAAAATGTAAAAATGCTGTACGTTGTTTAGGGATGGACATTCAGCAAGTATTTATGAAGTACTGTCTATATGCCATATGCACTGATAGACGTATACACGTGTGTATGCACACATTGATATGGTATATTTTTATATGATATATTTATATATGGATGTGTTTATATCTGTTATATATTTAAACATGCATATACACGTAAAGCATAGTTTATTCGATAGAGTAAAAATATGAATGTTAGAGTATCAAAAATGAGCTGGGAGGCCGCCTACTAAACCCATGACCATTGTTGTGCCTGGGGACAGGGGAATGGGGACTGGGACAGCAATTTCATCAGGGAGGGCAGCAGCTAGAAGCAGATGTTACAAAATATCACTGCTTCTTATGTCCAAGTGATAGAAATACAGTCTTTGTTACATTCTTTTTACTTTTCTGTACCTTTTAAATTTCTCAAGATTAACAGAAGTCTATGAAAACAGGACAATGTTTATGACAAAATGTCTAGTGGGAAAAAGCAGATTAAATAGTGGTCACGAGTCTTGCTCACACTTTCCACAGCATCCCAGCGTATGCAGTTTGGTGGAAGACAACCAACAAGCAGTAATATACAGGCACTGAGAAATGCTCTAAGTCACCTGAAACGGTCCTTTTTTAGATTTCCTTTGAATCATTATTCCCAAGGATTCTGATAGTCATGACCAGAGATGTAGTTGACTTCTGTTGATTGTTATTCATATTGGCCAGTTGGCCAAATATGAGGCAATCCTTAATTTAATCAGAGCTTCCCATTAGGCTAAATAGTCCCCACAAATCCAGTCACTTCGGCTTGCCTCAGCCTGTCATGTGTCCTCTGGACCCCCCTCAGTTGTCATCCTTGTAGAGTGCTCATTCCCAGGAAATGTGTTGGGTTCATCAGGCCAGTAGGCCCCTCAGGATCCATAATGAAGTCCCATGGACCTGCTTTCCCTTCTCTTTTAGTGTGCAGGTTGGCCACCTTAGCCATGTCCTGGATGAGGAAGGAAGCCACATGGACATGCTCTCCCCATCCCGGGGCCCAGGACACCCACTCCTCATTGCCCTTTGGGCTTTCTCCCCATCCTATATGGCTACTCCACTCTTCTCTACCTTTTATAGGCAGGGACCTCCCATCAGGAGCTGTGGTCCTCTTCCTGGCCGGATGCATGTGCTTTCTGTTCTGAAAGCAAAGAGAAAGGGAAGGGATGGTGAGCACTGATCGCGCAGACAAGGTTGCTCCTCTCTGTGGAGAGGAAGAAAAGGAACCAACCTTTCACACTTCCTCCTCTCTAGTCTGCTAGCTTATGAGCAGTAAGAGGGGCAAACCCAACATCCTCCATTCTGTCCACATACACCTGGCTGAGTCAGTCAACCATCCATAGGGCCTTGGGGGTGGGACAGGGGGTGGTGATGAGAAGGGCCTGCTGGGTTCCCTAACCTAGCAGGAGAGCTAATTCCCATCTGACTCCTTCTGACTGTTCTCAGTTAAAAACTATAAGGAAAGGAAGTGGGTACTTAGTCTCACCCAATCTCCAACCGTGTTCAGTGTACATTCTAGGGTATAAGCAATTAGTTCTGAACAAAGAGCTCTAAAAAGTCTGTCTGGAAAACACGTCTTTGCCAAGAGGCATATGGATTGAAATCCCAAACTTGCTACAGCCATTGTCCTGAAGGAGGTGAACCCCAGAGAAGCCATGAGGCTTCATGTCCTAGAGGAAGTGAACCCTAGAGGAGACTTCATGTCTAGAGGAAGTGAATCCTAGAGGAGACACATGAGGCTTCATGTCCTAGAGGAACTGAACCTTAGAGGGGACCCGCAAGGCTCAATCTACCAAGTAGGTTGACCTGGCCTGGGGGTGAGGGGGTGGTATTTAAATCTTAACTCTTATACCTGAGAGTAGATTAAGATATCCCTTTGAATTAAGTCCATCAAATGGCCTGGAAATCTTCCACAAAGAATTCCACAAAAATTTATGTTATATCTATTTATCATTAGAAGGAATCGGTTACAACAGGGAAAAACTTTATAAGATAACATTAAGTGGAAAAAAATGTGTCTGTCATAGGATTGAAACTATATAAAAATGACAGATATATGGACAGAGATTTAAATGAAACTTGGAAACTGTCCAATTAGGTAGATTGTAGGAAAACTTGATTTTGATTGATGGTTTTCTTGTTTGTAAAATAAGAACAATTTTATAAAAATGACATTTTAGAAGAGAACTCTGACCCCACCTTGAGAGACATTTCTCTCAAGATGGAAACTATCTCTGTTGCATGAGCTTCTAGGAAGAGGGCCAAACCCTTGACATGTTGACCTCTGAACCCACTGATGGTAATTCTTTTCTCTGCAACAGGGGTGGGCAAACTATGGTCCATGAGCCAAATCCAGCTCATGAAACAAGAATGGTTTTTACGTGTTTCAATGGTTGGGAAAAGCAAAAAACAGAATATATTTTCTGACATGTGAAAAATTACGTGAAATTCCAATTTTGGTGTCCACAAAGAAAGTTTTATTGGAACACAGCCAGGCTCATTCTTCTCCTTTTATCTATGGCTGCCTTCATGCTTCCAACAGCAGAGCTGAGTGGCAACAGAGACCGTCTGCAATGCAAAGCTTAAAATATTTACTGTTTGGCCCTTCACAGAGAAGGTTGCCAACTCCTGCCTCTGACATCAGTTCACTATGGCCTAGAGATAGGAACCTCCCACCTTTATCCTCATTCCTGCTCACTTCCTGGGGTGGAGGGGGGGGGCAGGGAGAAGGAGCATCATTGAAGTCATCTGAGTGCCAGTGTCAGATAAAGCTTGAGAAATATGTGCCTTAAAGTTTCTAAAATAGGGGCGCCTGGGTGGCTCAGTCGTTAAGCGTCTGCCTTCGGCTCAGGTCATGATCCCAGGGTCCTGGGATCGAGCCCCGCATCGGGCTCCCTGCTCGGTGGGAAGCCTGTTTCTCCCTCTCCCTCTCCCTCTCCCTCTCCTCCTGCTTGTGATCCTGCTCTCACTGTGTCTCTCTCTGTCAAATAAATAAATAAAACCTTTAAAAAAAAAAAAAAAGCTTCTAAAATACCTTCCTTTTTGTTTGTAGAATGAGGATTCGGGTATAATAAACACGTCATGAGGGTTTTAAAGCCGCGTAGTCAATATGTGCTCTCTCTTGGAAATGAAAAGCTCAGTATACTGGGACTGTTGTCCCTGGTGCTGTTATCATGGCGATTGTGCCTCTGTCTGGTCAAAGAAGCCTTCACAAGCTGTCACGCTCCTGTTGCTCTTTACAAACGAGACCCTTTTCCAACCGAAATAATAACGCGTGAGTCTAATTAGAATAAAGCTCATTAGAAACAGAGATGGCCATTAATGCCTTGACTGATTTTTCTAATGAAGTAAGTCGGAGGAGGAGACTTGAACAGCGCAGCTAATTATTTTTGCTTTTCTTTGGCATTTCCTCAAAACTGTGGTTAGAAATTGTTGTTGGACTGTTAGTGAAAATGCTGCTGGAGCGCTGACGGAAGACAGCCTGCCACTTCCAGCCCCGAGGACGGGGTGGAGGGCGCCTGCTTTGGGCCCGCTGCCCCGCAGGCGGAGGATGGGGCGGGGCCTTCATTCCACTTTTCCTCTCTTTTCCTGCCTCCCGCCTCCACATCATGGGTGTTCTGGATTCCGGCTCATCATTCACAGATGCTCAAGCTGTGGCATATAGCTCTCCTGCCCCTGTATTCCTGGTTCAGGGACAGAGCTTTTAAATGTCCAGATTCCCATGGAAATTTGGATCTGAGGTTGCCTCTGGATGGTGATGCCCGGAGGCAAAGGTCAGGGGAATAAGAGGTGTTAGGTGGGCAGAGCAAGGATGTGGCCCCATTAAGTTTCTGCGCCAAGATACAGCCACAGCGGCTGTGTTTCCTTAATCGGGGTGTTCTTGGGCACCCTGAAAGCCACAGTGCAGGATAGCAGTCGATCCAGGAGGCAAAACTATGTCAAGAAACTGAAACTCAGGATGCCTACGATTAGGAAGAGAGAGGAGGAAGATGAATCATACAAAGGAAGCAGACAGGAAGTAGGAGAATCAAAATAATGCACAGGCCAGAAACAAACGGTGGTTCCTGGTGTCATCCAGAGAGGTAAAGGAGAGGAGACTGAATGCTTCCTTTGGTCAGTCAGCAAACAAGAGCCTGCTTTATGACAAATGTAGCTCGCAGTTTGAGACAGAAATAAGCCTCATTAAAACAAACTTCCAGGGCGCCTGGGTGGCTCAGATGGTTAAGCGTCTGCCTTCGGCTCAGGTCATGATCTCAGGGTCCTGGGATCGAGTCCCACATCGGGCTCCCTGATCCTTGGGAGCCTGCTTCTCCCTGTGGCTTTCTCTCTCGCTCTGTCTCTCATGAATTTAAAAAAAAAAAAAAAAAATTTCCATAATGAGCCTCCGTTACAAAACTTAATGTTTGCTTTCTACGAACATGAGAGTCTTCCCTAAAATATTTAGTTATCTGGCCCCTTTGCAGTACCTGTGAGGTTTTTAATCAGAACTTTGTGACAACAGCCAAGACTGAGTTTAAGACTCCTGGATGAATATTATAAAAAGAGAACCAGACTGGGAATGCAAACTGGTGCAGACACGGTGGAGACAGTATGGAGGTTCCCCAAAAAATTAAAAGTAGAACTACCATATGATCTAGTAATTGCACTACTGGGTATCCACCCAAAGAACACGAAAACACTAATTTGAAAAGCTATATATACCCCTATGTTTATTGTAGCATTATTTACGATAGCCAAGATATGGAAGCAGCCCAAATGTCCATGGACAGATGAGTGGACAAAGAAGATGTGGTGTGTATATATGTGTATATATCCACAATGGAATATGACTCAGCCATAAAAAAGAATGGAATCTTGCCATTTGCAACAACATGGATGGATCTAGAAAGTATAATGCTAAGCGAAATAAGTCAGTCAGAGAAAGACAAATACCATATGACTCCACTCATATGTGGAATTTAGAAACAAAACAAATGAACAAAGAAAAAAAAAAGGAGACAAACCCAAAAACAGACTGTTAACTATAGAGAACAAACAGATGGTTACCAGAGGGGCGGGCGGTGGGGGGAATGGGTGAAATAGGTGGTGGAGATTAAGAGTACACTTTTCATGATGAGCACTGAGTAATGTATAGAATTCCTGAATCACTACATTGTATACCTAAAACTAATATAACACTGTATGTTAACTATACTGGAATTAAATTTTTTTTAAAAAGGGACAGCTGGTGTTCCTATTACACTTGCATTAGATTGACACTTAAAATTTAGCTGTCCAGGTGCACATTTTTTAATCAAAACATAAAATTGCAATTGCCTTGTCCAAAAAACAGAGAGAGAGAGAACCAGACATGATTCCTTATGTGGTTTACATAAGTATTATTTATATAAATAAGAATGCTAAGTAGTGGACATGAGATTCTGATACCAGCTTTTGTTCCCCCACCTTGCGTTCCTGCTGCCCTCTGCTAAATTCCAGGCTCTTCTTGGGACCAGGCTGTGCCCCAGTCTCTGCTGATTCTGGTGTTCAAAACTTATTCTTTATCAGCGGTGTTGTTGAAAAGGACTGCTTTTCCTGTGCGATCCACAAAGTGTTGACAACTTGCTTCACTTATTAAAGTCCAAGACACTTCCAGAAAACATCATGTAACAACCTCCATACACACACGCACGCACGCATGCACAGCAACACCTCCCTCCAAATGCCTGCGTATTCATAACCATTGTGACGTGGGCCACACAAGGATGAATGAGACACATCCTGCTGCCTAGAGTAAGGGAGGCAAACATTTTGGCTAAAATCACTATAAAGCATGGTGGTGGGATGGAAGGGAAAAGATTCTCCCTGAGCAACTGGGGGAAATGTCACTTGAAGATACGATGTTGGAACCACCACCGTGAAGGCTGAGTGGCCACGGGGAGACAGCTGGGGAGGGGGGTCTGCGAGAAGGGAACAATATGTGTGAAAATGCAGTGGTATCCAAGCAGGAGCTGCTGGGACACAGGGGGTGACGAGTCTGCTCATTTTGTTTATGTGTCTCTTTGGTCGCAGAGTGTGCTTGGACCATCCCTTAGTACCCCCTTTTTTTCTTTGGGATATTTGATCGAGGTTTTTTTCATGCCTAGTAAAAAGGCTGCAATGAAAATATTTGTACATATACTTCTAAGAACTTTACGAAGATAACATTTACATGGCATAAAATTTACTCATTTTATATGTGCAATGCAGTAATTTTTAGTGAATTTACCAAATGATGCAACCATCACCACCTTCCAGTGTTAGAACATTGCCATCACCTCAAGAAGGTCCCTCCTGCCTGCTTACAGTCAATCCCCATGCCCACTTCCAGCCCCAGGGAAACAATGCATATATTTTTTTAAAACATATATTTGGGGGGGGCGCCTGGGTGGCTCAGTCGGTTGAGCGACTGCCTTTGGCTCAGGTCATGATCCTGGAGTCCCTGGATCGAGTCCCGCGTCGGGCTCCCTGCTCGGCAGGGAGTCTGCTTCTCCCTCTGACCCTCCCCCATCTCATGTGCTCTCTCTCTCTCTCTGTCATTCTCTCTCTCAAATAAATAAATAAATAAAATCTTAAAAAAAAAAAACATATATCTGGGGGTTTATCTTAGAGACTGATTTCAGTGATTGCTATAATAAAGGGTATGAACATTTTTATGACTCATAGTAGGTATTACCAAGTTAACCTTCAAAGCTGCTATACCATTTGACATAGCTGCCGGCAAGATAGGAGAGTTACATTTCTTCGTGTACTCTTAAGAATTGGGTGCCTCTATTTTTCAATAATATCTAATTATTTGATGTATATTTTCTGATGACTGAAGCAGACCATTTTCCTATCTCTGTGTTCACTGGTCTTACTTCATTCTGAATGAGTTTCTAGTTTATACCCTTCCTTCCCTCTTACTGAGATCCTCTTACTGTCCATTTTTTATAGGTTTGAGCTTCTCCTATAACTTACTGACACACTGAATGCTACAGGTATTTCTCCCATTATGAAATTTGCCTTTTTATTTTATTATTTTTTACCCCACAAAAGTTCATTTTCACATGATCAAGTGTGTTCCTCTTTGTATCTTTTCTCTTGCGATCTTTTTCTATTCCTTTGTGTATAAGTTTATTTCCCTCTTTCCCTGAGAGCTATTTCCCTCTCCAGAACCTTGACAGAAGTTCTGTTGTATTATTAAGATTTAGCACATCCATTCTCTTGGAATCTGCCATTCCTGGTGATCCCCTTTGTCAGCTACTGAATCCTTACCTCTCTTATGCTGTGTATCTGGAATATCTTATTCTGCGCAGGTGATGTTTTTGATGGGTCCGTTTTAATAAGATCATGGGGAAAGTGGCACCCTTGCAAGGGAGAGACCTAGGTGGAGCCCTGTTATTTGCAGATGAGGGACCAAGGGATGCTGTCGGTCTGGGAAGAATGATCCTTTGGTTCCAAAGGCCTGGATTAAGCCATTCTTTGGGAATTACAAAGAGGCAGTTTGGGTCCAGCTGTTGAACAGTGTCATGGGCAGCATGGAAAACTATCTGACATTTTCCAGCGTAAAAGAGAAGACTCCCAGTCTGGAATGGGGTAAATGGAGACCCATCCTACATTAGATGCAAGGTCAGAGGGGGAAACCTCTCAGTCCCCTTTCAACTCTGAAACTTCACAACTCTAGATATTTTTCTTTTTTTTTTTTATAACTCTAGATATTTTTCATCCTTTCACTGATGCAACAAATACTCATTGAGCATCTCACATGTGGCTAACACTAGTCTTGAGTCCTGAAGATGCAGCATTGCATAAAACAGTCCCTGCCTGCCTATTGCTTCTATTCAAGAGAGAAAACAGCCAATAAAAAAAAGGAATTAATATATTAATGTCAGGAAATGATAAGTAATATAAACAAAAATGAAGCAGAGTAAGGGAAGTGCTATTGTGTATAAGGTGTTCAGGGAACCTGAGGTGGCATTTGGGCAGAGATCCAGAAAATGAGAAGTGATGGATGTGGGGAGGGCTGAAGGCAGGGGGAGCCAGTCAGGACGGAGGAAGAGGGACAAGCACCCAAGTGCCTGACTTGTTTGAGGACCTGAATGTAACTGACTCACTCAGCTGTGGTCCCAATTTCTCACCTAGACAGTTTATTCACTCCTGCATCTGTTGATCTCATTTTTTAATATCATCATTAGAGCCCTAATTTATTAATTACCTCCCTCCCATGTGCCAAGCTTTGCTAAACACCTTACATGTATTACTTCTAATTCCCTCAGCAGCTGCATTCCTTCCTAACTGCATGTTAGGTCTTACTGTCCCCATTTTACAGATGGAGAAATGGAGACTTGATGCATCCTCTCAGTAACAACCATATGGTTCTGATCTACCCCACTGGAAAAATACTCAGTTCACAGCTGAGTGTTATGTACTTGAGGTGTATGTATTAGGCTGAATGCACACAGGTCTACAGAAATGTACTAGAGACTTACAAGATAAAATCACACCTGCAACTAGACGGCCAGTCCTTGACTATTTGTCTAGTTAAACTTAAGGAGAAAAGCACTGTAGGTACTTTGGAGGAGCAATTCTCTTGTTCGAAGTCACTCTTTGAGCTGCTCCTTTTTAGCAGGATTTAAAGTTAGGATAATGGTCCTTCCTTCCCTCTTCCTTAATATCCCTAATACTTAGCCTGGACATTTCAACAAACAAAGAATCCTTACCCTAGAACCTTGGAAATGTATGTTCTGAGCTGACATAAACTTCTTTAAGTTTCCAAGGAGATAGCACAGACAGCTGACGAGGACATGGAAACTTATACAGAGTAGGGGTGTGGCGGGGAAAATCTCTGTAGACAAGAGCTCTTCGAGATTTTTGAGTCTGCACCAAGATGCCCCTGTGGTTCTTCAAACAGCCCTTCCTTGTCAGCATCACCAGGACTTTCTGGCCTTCCAGCTTGCGGGGGCCTCGTAAGAATCTTGTTCCCTGTAGCTTTCCGTGGGTCCTTTGCACAAGGGTGGAATTGTGTCCCCCGGCCCCAATTCTGACTACGGGAGGCCTCTTTACAGACGTCCCTTTTGTAGCCCCTTTACGGGGTAGGGCTGCCTCAGGAGGATTGCCGTGTTCCTCCCAAACCCAGCTCACTCCCACCTCTGCCTTCTGCCAGCTGAAGGTTTTCATGTTTTCTTTTTAGCACAGTTCTTCACAGATTTACATGAATCGTGCAGTCATGTTGTAGAAGGCTGCCCACGTGCAGGTGGGGTGTTCCTGTGACGGTTCTCAGGTTCCCCATCCTTAGAATGGCGCCGGCCCTCTGGGAGCTGTTACTCTCCAAGCCTTTGATTTCCAAGTTTTCCGTCCATGAAATATTTGGTTCTCGGAGCTGCAGGCCCGTGATAATAACAAGCACGGAACTGATTGCAATTTGAATTTAGTTGTCAGCTCACTGCAGTCATAACAAAAAGGGTGAGGATGAACCCTGTGGTCTTGGGCCCCTCTGAGGTTTCCCTCCAGGTGACAGGGCACCACTCCCCCTGACAGGGTCGGCATCAGCCCTCAAGGAAATAATGTCTGCAAAGCAACTCATGCCATTTTCCTCCTCCTCCTCAGAGTGATTATAATTTCCGAGAAGCAAATGCTCAGGAAATGATCATTGTAGTCTTAGGTTTACACAGACAGTTGATACAGATTTGTCCCTCCAAAGGGGGTGTTCCCTTGTGGTGGCAGTGAACTTGGAGGCTCTGAAAAGCTCTCGCTGCGTTAACACCACATTAGCTGGCTGAGCCTTTGATTTGCGGTCTCATTTAGATAGAAGGAAAGGGACTTAGTGTCAGCCACAGAAGTTTTATCCAAGTGCACAGGGTTCTGGCCTATCTGGGGTACAAGGCTGGGGGGGCAGGAGGAAGGTCTCCCCGCCATCTATCTGATCACAATTTATGACCACAGTCCTCTCACCGACAGCCACAAGGAAGGAGACCCCAGCCCCCTGCCTGGCCAGACACAGGGTATATAATAACAATGATCACATTGATAGCAACAGCAGCTGACCTTGACTGACTACCTGCCACACACTGTTTTTCCCATTGACTCCTGATCACAACCCTGAAACAGAGACCACGATTATCTCCAGGAAACCAAAGCCCAGTATTTTGCCTGTTGTCACACAACAGTGTGTCTGTCCGTTTATACGCTGGATATGTCCTCTTTCCTTTCCTAATAAAAACTGCACGAGCCCTGCTTTTCCCCTCTAGCTAAACACCCGGTGCCCATTTGCAGATTTCCTCTCTGAGCCTCACGAGTTGAGGATCTGTGGGACAGCATCATCCGATCTGTTTCTAGCACTGTGCTGGTGTGTTTGGATGTGTCCTGTTTCTCCCATTGAAGAGTTGAACTCCCAACCGTCAGGGTCCACGAGGTTCTCTTCTCCGGCTCTCCAACACGTGGCTCCCCTGAGTGGCCTGGGCCAACGCTAGGATGGAATCCGCTCAGGCGGCATCACCAGGGAGGCTGTTGATGGGGATGACTACTGGGTGCATGCTTCTCTTCTCGGGGAGATTGCTTACCCAGTTTCTTTGCCCAGGAGATGTTTCACACCACAGGTAAAGTAAGCCTGGAGGTGACATGGGGCTCAGAAACTGCAAGTAGCAGGGGTGGGAAACCAAAACACGCTCGTTAGTGAGTCCTGTTCGAAGAGAACAAGCAAGCTGGGGCCATTTAGCATGGGAGCTGGCAACCTCTCGTGTTTCACAGGCCCCAGAGACTTCACCATGTGGCAGCTGGCAGCATTTTTTTTACCAAACACATCTGCATATACACATACAACGTGTACAGAATGCTGTGCTGGGCCCTATCCCATCACCTTACGACTATTGTTTAATCTTCAGCAACCGTGTGAAGTAGGTATTATTGTTTTCTTCACTCTACCGATGGGGAAACTGAGGTACAGAGAGGTAACTTGATGAAGATG
This sequence comes from Mirounga leonina, assembly GCF_011800145.1. NCBI lineage: Eukaryota > Metazoa > Chordata > Mammalia > Carnivora > Phocidae > Mirounga > Mirounga leonina. The sequence goes on from NW_023270389.1 coordinate 44,506,309, forward strand.
CCAGAGTTAGTAAATCACAGAGCCAGGATGACTGCCTGGCCAGATGGTACAGCCCTTCACTATGATGACGCTCAACTATTAGGAGAACGTGAAATATGTTCAGTGTACAGATACTGTGACAAGGAAACCTATAAGACACTTGAGAACTAGTTTCATGCAAAATTGTTACTATCTTTAAGTTTACTTTTAAGAATAAGTTCCAGTTATGTAGAGCATTCTGTTCTTAAAGGAATATCCCACCCCCCACCCAAAATTTAAGCATGTGTATACAAAAAGAGACAGGTTGAAGGGTACAAATAGTATTAATACCTGACCTTTTACAAAGCCCTTATCTCTGACACTGTGATGCGGGCAGGGAGGGTACTTTTGTTCCTGTCCTATCTCAGGGATTACAGACCAAGAAGCTGAATGCTTTGACCAAGGCAACCCGGCTGGGTCAGATGTGACGCTTAAATCCCAGTCCTAACCATGCCCTCATAGAGTGTATAACCTCCTGGAGAGAGGATGAAAAATGTTCAAAAGTAACGATTGTGTATAGTCCTTAAGCCTTCAAGTGACCTGTTTTGGTAGCGAATGAATCAAAAAAGCATTTTCGCCTTTCTTGTGCATCCTACACGTACCAAGCATAGTACCAGACATAGTCCCAGATTTGTTATACAGATGTCCGTGAATCTTTGGGGTTTTTTTTAACCCCCTGTTAGAGTGGATTCAAACTAAGACATCCCTGGATTATACCCTCCCTTCTGTAAAATTATAAATTCCAGACATGGAGATACAACCGTAGATTATGAGCAGCCCTGACCCCAGCCAAAAGGGACTTGTTCATTGTTTATTTCAGTTTCTCTTGCTCTTGAGAACTTGGTCTCCTGAATGGATCGTCCATTTGGTAATTTCTTGGTGAAAGACTGAGTCTTGTATGTGCCTAATATAAGTTCTTACCAATATAAAGTAAGGGCTTATTTGGGGCTTGGGAACACTTCCGTGCCCTGAGGCATATACTGTTGATAAATCAGCCGACACAAATTTGTGACTTCTCTCCCTTGTGCCCCGTAGTCCCTGAAAAAGCCTGAGTTCTCTCCCAAGGATATAGACATTGAGAGAAAATTGCCGGTGATTCACCGTCTCGGGTTCTGCTTTGAATTTCTCACTCACGTGCTGTCCTTCTCTTTTCCCCTCAAGGGTCGAGATTACTGTTCCGAAGAAGAGGATATCACATAGCGCCCATTCTACCACTGAAACCAGGAGCCACTACTGTGTAAATAGGTTACACCCCAGTTGAAATCTTTGCAAAGGTCGGTTCTCTCCAGCGAACAGCACTCTAGCAAAAAGAAGATCGTTCCATATCGTATGCCCCATTAAATTACAGTGTTTCTTAACGAACTTGCAAAGGAATATTGCTAAAAACAAACACACACACAAAAAACTGTTATCGAACTTTCTTTGTTGCTGCTAGTTAAAACTCGTTGCAACTTCTCACTTCTCTTGTGTCCAGGTATGCAGCAAAGCTCTGCAATGTCACCTTAAAGACACTGTTGGTTTTACAGATGCTCTCCAAACTATTTTCTATATAAGATGAGGTAGTGGTGAACTCAGATATCAAACTTCTGTTGTAGAACTATTCTGCTTCTAAGACAAGCGTCTCCTTCCCTCTCTCCTCCCTCTCTGTCTCTCCTGAGTGGTCCAGAGCCTTGCTTCTCACTGGCACTGTTGCGCTTTGGAGATGGGATGGTTGCTATGGCAAGCCTTGTTTCTCTGCTGAGAAGAAGTAAAGAAGCCATTATCCATTAAAAGCACGTGGGGACGTGACTCCCGGAGTGACGGAGTGACGTAGGAGTGGGCAGCAGGTGGTTTCGTTGACTAGGTATCTTCATCAAGGATAAGCTTGCAACATTGGCTTTGCTCAGATGCCGATGGAGGTGTGATCACGATCATTCTGAATCCCTCTTTCCCCCCCCTTTTTTTTTCTAAGAAAATAAACATTTTACTGTTTTTATGTATCCTTGTCTTCTCCCATTCATCCAGTTCAGTGTCTTACAGTGATCTTGGGTGCGGAAGATGAGCCCTCCTTTGCAGGGACACCGATAACTGAGCTTCCTGGCTCCCTACCCTCCCATCGATCATCCGCCACCATTGGCAGGGCTGCCAGTGGTCAGGGGAGATGAGGGGACATCCCCCTCGACGTTTTAGGAAGGCCCGAAACCACCCTGTGTCCTTTCCTTTTGTTAGCAGATAAGCCATCCTACGTCCTCACTCGCTCCCTTCCGAATGTTCCGTGAGTCTTGCCACTTCTTCTCTCGCTCGTGGCACTGGCCAGGACAGTGCCAAGCGTTCGCCTACTGGAAACCTAGTACATTGACCCTGGTGATGCTCTTTGCAGATGCGGAAGCCAAAGCCCTGGGGCAGTGTTGGGGAATGTGAACTGTGGGTTTGGTAGAGTTTATTTTTCCATATTATATGAAGAGAATGATCTCTTCTCAAAGACAGAAGTAATATTTTTAACAAATGTTGTCACAAGTAAATAGCAATCAAAAGGAGAAAATAACTTTTGTATTTTTTTAACACGTTTGATAGCTTGGACGAGGGTTCTCTTTGTTACTTTCAGGGCAGCGCACCCTGCTAAATGCTATGCCAACAGGCCAGGTGGGGCTTTGGGCCACGGAAACACAGAAGGAGCACTGTAGGTTTCTCTCTCGGGGGGTTTGAACGTGAGGGGCTCGGGATCAGCCACACTGCCACCGTCCAAAGGTGGGGAGTCGTTGTTTGTCCTGGGTAGCCGAGAGATCACCTGCCACAGACCAGAATAAGAAGCTAAATGTGCTCTTGCTGAGAAGATGAGCCTTGACTTTAAAATCCATCCGTATAACGGATGGCACCAGGGATGGGCTAATGGGGAGATTCCTCATCTGCCGTTAGACCCCAGGGCACAGAAGCGAGGGGCAGGAAACTCAGTCAAGTGCTACAGAAAACAGACTCACATGGTAGCAACAAAAGCCCTTAATTCTTTCAGGCAGCCACAGCTACTTTGGGGAGCAGCTGTGGTTGTTACATAAATAGAGATGCAGCCAAAATTTAAGGCTTTTTATCCTGCTTCAAGCAGAAAAATGCAGAGAGAGTCAAGTCGCCTAGGGGTTTACGTTCCCTCCCTTTGTATGGTTTTTGGCCAAGTGACTAAAATAGTTTTCCTCAGCTGTAAATGAACTGCTGAGCCCCACCTGAATCTTGTCCACGTGGGACTTTGTTCACTGTTATGTGATTTTCTGATTCCTCTCGAGGAAGAGGGTCGCAGGCACTAAGCATCTTCCACGGGGCTGCTCTACCCGGTGTCTCAGAGTGTCTTCCCAGAAAAACCGCCCACCTTCTACCCAAAGATGATACATGCTCATATCATTTTTTCTAGTCTGTTTAGCATTTTGACATGATACACATGTGCCCAGAACCAAGTGTTTCTTGGGAAGTTGACTTTTGAGTGTTTCATAAAACTAGAAACTGGTTCCTGTGAACCCAGGGGCTTTTCACCTGGAGTTCTTGTCTCCCAAGTTTAACTCTTTGATGTGCAGACGTGATTTCATCTGCAGACAAATTTGGTATATCTAGAAATAGATCTGAGAAATGGGGTGGTTGAGTGGGTTGGCATGAGATACTTGATTATGTTAGCAACACTCTGTCTGTTTTCTCCATCGTTGGCTTTAATCATAAAATTGTCAAGTGATTTGTGTTTGTACTTTATTTTTTTATGGCTTCTGCAAAAGGTCTAATGCAAAAATATTTCGCCCTTTTTTCTCCCCGTGTATCCGAACATGAAGCAGATTGTCTCAGATACCATGAAAAGAATCATCCAGAAACTAGTGCTTCTGCCCGCTGACGACTCAGGGAGATGGAAGGAGGGAGGGAGGGAGGGGAGCGGGGAGTGGCCTGGGGGAAGGAGGTAGAAAAAGGAAGGACGAAAAATGGACATTGAGATGCCTTCAGCAGAGAGAGTTGATAGCATGGCGGCGGGCTTGGGTGCAGTTCACAGTCCAGCGGCCTGGGGGCCAGCGAGTGGGGCCGACCGTCTAGAAGGTTTCCAGCTGGATCGCACACGCTTTATGTACTCCGAGTTGTGGAGTTGTCAGAGTTCAGCAGAATATGCGCTGCTTTCTTTTGGTTGGCGGAGATTCAGGATCATGGAGTACTTGCTGTCCATAACCGCGTACGTGTTTGTTACTGCCAGAGAACCTCAGCCATGCCTCCTAGCCCCCAGGCTGGAGCATGGAGGGGTGTTCTGGCCGATTTAGGGACAAAGAACGAATGAAGTGCAGAGACGGGGACACTAGGTCAGCCTGCGGCAGCAGCGGGAGCCCCCCACGGGCCTGGGGGGAGACTGGTCTCTCCCCCTCTGCACGGCCCCTGCTCTGAGACTGGGCTGCTCTGACTCGAGTGAGAGATGGGCTGGCGGAGGAAGGAGTAGCCTCAGGTCCTTTGTGCCAGGCAGGGAAGCCCCTCCGTGTCGGGGGCGCCCCCAGAGTCAGCCCAGGATGACGCCCCCCCCACGCCTGCCACTGGACAGCCCCCCGGTGCAGCCCAGGGATGATGGCGCCCGCGTTTCCATCCCACTGGATGCCATCCTGCTTCGAGTTCTAACTGCCCTCCTCCCAGCCTCATCGAGACTTTTTTTTGTCCCAGAAGCCTGCTAAAAACAGAGATTGTACCTCTCACGAATTTTACCTCAGGAGCCTGTGATGCAGGCCAGCGTATTGGTTACAAATTCTGCTTAGACATTAGGCAAGAATCTGAAAGGAGCGCTCCATCCCTACTGGTCTTAGGAAAGAAACCCTGTTAAATATGTTGGTTTCATAGGAAGAAAAATGATCCATGTCTCAAGCCGGGAAAATACTGACTCTGAATCTTGGACTCGAGGACTCTGATACGTTCTTTGTGAAAAGCAAAACGATTTGGTGTCTAAGGCAGCCTCCCTCCTCCCAGCTCCCAAATTCAAAAAAAAAAAAGAAAGAAGTATTAGATCGTACCGGATCGTTCGACAGAAAATCTGCCTTCTGTGCTTTTGCCCCTGGGAGGCATTTTCAGAGCTTTATCTCTTGGTACCTCTCAGAAAGTAAGCTTTGTGTGAAGTGGCGCAAAACCCCAGTAGGTAAAGAAGACCTGGTCGGGGAGAGGGAATGGGTATTTGGGGGCATGGTGAAAAGGTGGCTGGAGGCAGGGACGTGGGCTTCTGGATGTCTCATGCGGACCCCCGGGCCCCCATGCACCTGCGTGCACCTGGGTGAGGCAGTCGGCTTTCCCAATGCAAATGCCCTTGCAATAAACCTTTGGAATTTTGTGAATGACTTCTATGAATTGCCTTTTGCCAGTGAATGGACATGTTTTTCCAAGGGGGAAAAATGTCCTTCAGTCACCTTTTCGCGTGTCTCCGGAAAAGGGTCAAAAACTACAGCAGAAACCGAGGATGCTGGGTGAATGTATTTACTTATGGGACCAACCTTAAAGCTCACTAGCTCTCCCACGTCTTTCAGGAAGACTCTCGTACCTTATCTGGGATCTAACCTAATCCTGGGGAAAGAGGAAACGGAACTGATATTTATTATTTATACTCACTCTGTGCCAGATCCTGTGCTAGGCATTTTGTAATTGTCTTGCGTCATCCTCCCAGTAATCCCGTGAAGTGAATTTGTGACCCTCATGTTCCAAGTAGTGTATCCTAAGTACAGAATGCGTCTGTCCCCTATCAGTGCCCATGGGGAAAGGAGGAAAGATGTCATTCAAGTATTTTCTGAATTTTGTTATTCTTTCTATACCCTTTGCAACACTGTGAAAAGAACCCTTTGGGGGCTTCTCTCTTCCAGAATCACTCTTTGGCTCATCACCAGCTGGGTTTGCCATGGGGAATGTTTTCCTTGGCCTTCCCGAATCTGGCGAGCTACTCACATACCGCGAGAGGCCGCTGGCTAACAGAAATTTAGTGCCCAGAAGGAAAAGGCTTTGGGTATTTAGGCACATGTCTCGCTTCCTGGAACCCTTTCGGCATCTGGAAAAGGCACCTGTTACTTGTACGGTGAAATTCCAGAGGCAGCCAGAACAGGCCTTTGAATGCTGTGATTCTTTCTGGGCTCCCAAGGCTTATTTCATCCCAGACTGCATCGTTTTAGGGTGAAAAGCCTTAACCTTGCAGAGAAGGGTGGGAGAACCCGATCGTCCAAGGTAGACACAAGGCCTGGACCATTGACTTGAAATCCTTTCTTGTGGGCCAGGGCTGGGTGTCTCTTTTTGACGTTTGAACCGGGTCTGTATTTTCCAGGCCAGCTGAAGCACTGCAACTAAATGTGAATCTCTTTCGAGACCTTAAATGTTTTGGAGAGTCATGTCGTGACTTGGACAGTCATTTAAATAACGTGTCCAAGGTCAGAAGGGCCCAAGAACTTCCCAGAGTTCCTTGCCTTGCTTTTCAAGGCACGTCCTCTAAAACAGATGACTCACGTCTCCATGGCAACTCTTAAAGGTGCTGCCTAGAGGGGGCCCACCCCTGCCCTCACTGGGCTTGAAAGAATCAAAAACATTTCCTTGTGTAGAGGGGGTGCTAGTATGTTCAGTTTTCTATGAAAACTATCCCCAAGACCTTGCCTCTTTCAAACCTGGCAATTGTCAGATTCCCTCAAGATGATGTGGGAAATGGCTCTTGTCTCTTGTAAGCCAGAGAAGTGGCTTTAATTCAGCAAGATTCGTTCCTAAACCAAAGTCCTCATTCTAATACCGTCTTCCCCCTCTACCCAGAATTCTCCCTTTTTCCCTTTCCAAGAGTTATTTTTAGCCCAGGGCTTTGAACACAATTGAGTAAGACTTAAAAGCAGTAAAAAGAACATCGCAAACTCAGCCAGAACTGCCATAGGGTCTCCAGGGTTGCAAATAGTTCTAGAACCTTAGGGGCCATTTGGCCTAGACCCAGAGGGGCTCAAACAGCCCCTGTTCTTTTGGCATTTCAGTCCAGACCTTCCGGGACTGTTCTTTCTTGACCGTCAAGTGAGCGAGGGAAGGGAGGCTTCGCAATAGATTTCAAACCAGCTTTTCCATTCAAAACAAGATGCAAATTTATTTTTTAAAAAGGCATATCTATTTTCCTGGAACAGAACCAGGCAGCTGCCTTATTAGGACTCTAAATTTGGATCTCTTTTCTTAACACACACACACAGGTACTTAGAGAAAGAAAATATATAACTACTTTATCATTGAAATACTCCAAGGGAGAACTGTACTTTGCTTTTTTTAATCTCTAAGATAACATCTAGGAAAATATTAGCATAACTCTAATAATGCCAGAACAGGAAAAGCTAGTGATCCCTCTTGCAAAACTTTGAGTTAGACTCAGTGAGGAGGACGGAGGTCTGTTGGCCAACCTGGCCTTGTGCCCCCTCTGGACCAGGATGCTCTGCCACTGGCTCGTTGGCCTCAGCTGGGCCTCTAGCCTGGATACTGGGGCCGGCCTCCTGTCCCAAGCCCTGGTGCATAAAGGACGCATCCCCGAGGACACGGGCCAGGCGCAGCCACATTCAGCCACGGTGTTTCTCACGCCCTGGCCGGCTCATCCAGCGTGGCCCCGACTGGCAACCCAGCCGTTGCGCTGCGACGTTCCGACACCAGTGTGTGCATTTGGGGCCCCTGCATCTAGGTTGTCCCAGATGGAGCATCTTTAGCATTGCCTTCTCTAGGGTTGCGGACTCATTCATCCAGCAGACTATGTACAGAGCACCTGGTATAATCGCCCGCAACAGCCGGTGATAAGCCGAACACAGCTCCTGCCCTCGAGGAGCCTACCATCAGTCAGGGAGACAGTGTGGACACCGTAAGCATCAGTCCCGGGTGCTGTGGGAGCTTCTCAAAGTGGCAGCTGCCCAGCTTGGAGGATCCGGGGGCTTCCAGAAAGAGGTGACATCCAAGCTCAAGTGTGTCAGAGGACGGAGGGAGGGCGTTACAAAGGGCCCAGCATGGGACTCAGCCCACAGAAGGGACAGTGTATGCTCTCGGGCTGGTGTGCAGCAAAGCAGCTGAAGCTGGGAATTGAGAGGAGAAGAGAGGGGGTGAGGGCAGGCAGTCAGCTGGCTGGTCCCAGAGGCCGCATGTGGACGGGGAGGGGAGGGATAGGGAAGAGCCGTAGACCACGCTCTGCCCTCCGAAGCCGAGGTCAGCCAGAGAGGTATGTGTGGTCAGCCTCAGGGCCCGGGGTTGCCCTCTTGCTGTGGGAGCGCACACTTGCTTGCTGACGTGATTTGTCCCCATGTGTCCTCTGCCCCCCACCCCAGCACCTTACCTCCCTCCAAACGCTGTTTGAATTCAGGGGCTTTAACCTGGGCTAGCTCTGGCTTAGAGACATGCAGGGGACAGCGCCTGGTCGTCCTGACCTGTCTGTAGAGCCACCGAGGCTAAAATACCTCTTGGTACGAGGCTGGCCTAGAGCCCGCGACAAGGGGGGTGCCCTAAGATGAATTCCCGGGAAACAGCCGAGGGCTCGTGGGCTTAGTGTGACGCCTTCCTTCATCCTACCCAGAGGCGGCCGCCCTAGGACAGCCCTTCCCCAGGTTCGGTCATGCCCTGCGGCCCAGCCTCCGCTAGGTCTGGAGTGCACACCTGAATCCTGCCAAAGAAAGGGGATAGTAAAAAATAAAAACAAAACAAAAAAAGCACAAGTGGATTGTATGCACACGGCAAATACCTGCCAACCTAGACAGCCGCCTTGGACCTCGTGGGGACAAGGAGGCCACCGAGCTCAGCCCTGTGCCCTCCGGTCGTGAAGCAGGGAGGCTTGGGGAGAAGCAGGCTCTCTGTGGAGACACCTCACAGTGCCTTTTAGGTTTTCCAGAGAACCTATTCAGAGTTCAGAGCAATGGGTTCTTCCCTCCCCTCACCCCACAAATAATTGGAAATTTTATAAAGAGAAGGAAAAGAATTCGATGAATGAAAATACTAGCTGTGAGGCAGCATGGTTTCTAGAAACTTAAGTAAAGGCTCAAACAAGTGACATGGTTTCCCTGAGAGGTTGGAGGAATTGGGTGCTGAAGGCACTTTTCTTAGCCAAGTAGTTCGGTCTCCAGGGATCCCCAAGGGCCCTGAATATTCCTTGGGGCTGACCTCTTTTGCAAGACCCCCAACACCCGCCCTTCTGGGTGCAGGTTGGCATATTCAAAAGCAACACCAGCCTTCTGAACCCTTGGAAAGAATTTAGCTCACACACACCCTTTTCCCAGATATTCCTCCGGCTCCTTGGTGAGGAATTTCTAATTCTGTGTCTTGCGGTTCCCACTTGAGTATCCCACAGTCTTAGTCCTTTCGATTAGAATTTGGCCTGTGGCAGTCGTGACGCTGGAAATTGACAAGAGCATTTGGCCTCACACACACCTACCTTAAAATTAAGGTCCTGCGGGGTCCCCTTGGTGGTGGCAGGGGGATGGTCATGGAATACGGCCAGGTTTGCCTTAGGGCACCCTCTCCCCATTGTCTGCTCCGGTCTGGTTCCCTCACTGTCACCAGGAAAGAATCAAAATGCCCCCTTGCCAGTTGTCCGTGGCTGTGTATTTGCTCTGTGTGTTGTGTTTTACTTATGAATAAGGCCTTACATTCAAGTGAAATACCGTGGCAGGATTAGGAAGCATCCGCTCTCAGTTGGGTCTGAGGGGTATCTTGGAGCAATGATCTTCTGAGCACCTGCAAAGCTTCCTTGTGGTGGGCACGGGAGCCCAGCAGGGCAGGCTCCCCAGCGCTCTGCATGCACGTGAGTTCTATAAAGCAGTGGGGACCCGTTTATTTCTACCGTACACGCCTCTCGGCGAAAACTCTGTGAGATGCACCCCCTCTGGATGTTTATTAATCTTTTGAAAGCCTATATTCACATACTCCTGGACTACTATATTAGACACATTATAAAAAGTACACAGTGTAGCCATTTTAAAAGAATAAGATACAAAATATTATAAACAGAGGTTCTGGCATCTTCTCTCTGAACACCCCAGGGGACCTTGAGTACCCCCTGGTATGTGCACACCCACTTTGGACACTACTGTTTTAAGAGCAAATCGGCACACCTTCATGGCATCCATCCCCAAACCACTGTGCTGGCACTTGGCCTGCAGAATAAGAAGGTCTTAAGATAAAAATCCCAGGAGTTTCTCATCTGGGAGACAAGGGCAAACAAACTTCAAACAACCTAAATTTCAATAATGAAAAACCTGCCCGACAGGAAAGCTATCCCTGGACAGTGGTGGCTACAGGTGCTAAGAAAAGATCAGGTGCAATGTCCAGAGCCGTGGGATTGCTCATCTTCCCTCTCTGGGTTTCCAGAAGAGGACATTTGGCAATCCTCCCAGCTCTCACATGATTGGAATTCTTTGAACCCTCCAACTGCTTCTGCAGTATATTCCCCACGGCACCAGTGGGTCCACGTCGCTTGAATATTATTGTTGATTTGACCACCAAGATGTAATGATGATTCTGTTCCATTTTGAAAAGGGTCTGAGAAAGTGTACAGGTCTAATTATATATACATATTTATACATGTGTATTTTTGTTTATTGTTACATTTTGACATTGGACTTTCTATTAAATAATTTTTAACAGTTGACCTGGCTTTGTTCCTTTGTGTGCCTTTCTTCTTTCCTGGGTCTCAGAGAGGGGGCCATTTAAATGTCACAGAAGATCTTGTCCCTCTGGTCCCTCCGCTCATCTCTCTTCTTCCCTATTTTTGGTACAGAGGGCTTCTCCTATCCATTCTTTTAGGTTCTGTTTTTAGAGATAATGTACTGCATCAGGCACCCGCTTGGAAAACCCCCAACTTTGTTTTCATTGCCCCCAGTTTCCAGGGGCAGCCCACTCAATCCCATCAGCTCTACAAATGCACAAATTTACGGATGTGATGAAGTTGCAAGAATGAGCAATAATTAAAATGATGCCATGAGCCTTTTAAATCTCTTGTACATCTCCACCCACCCTCCCCAATACACACACACACACACACACACACAGTCCTAGCTGCAAGACCTGGGACAAGTCCCTTAACCTTCCTGAGCCTAGTGTCTACCTACCCTATCTGTAAAAAACAATACATTTTTTCATAGGTTGGATATGAGGAGACCCCATAATAAATGCTCAGTAAACAGCCACCCACTTCACGAAGGCAGTCACTCACTCAGTGGCCTTTATTCATGACACGGTGTACGCCAGGCCCTTGGGTCTCCCAAACGGGGTGGGGGCAGGGAGGTGAGGACTTAAGGAATGCCCCTCTTCAAAGTCAAATGCAGGAGAAGCAGCATGAAAAAATGAGGCAGATGCCTTACAGTCTCTCTCCTGCCCAACTCCAACACAATGCGTACCTGGCACCTATGGGAGGCTCAAAATAATTAATTCTCTCACTGCACTGGCCTTCCAGGATCTACCAAAGAGAAATATGCACATGCACACGCACGCACACAGAGCCTCAAAGCATGAAGTCAAAGCACTATCCCTTGGCTCCATCTTCCCTGCTGCATCAGCCTGTTCACGTCTGACAAATGGTCCATCAGCCAGCCCAGCCAGCTTCCTGCCCTCCACCCTTGCCCTTGGGAACATTTCCCTCGAGATTTCCTAACGGTGTGGAGGTGAGAGTCAGGGTCCGGGGTGGACACAGGAGGGGGACGGCCAACCAAGGGGAAGGAGTCGGTAACTGTCCTCCAGGTTTATTCCTGCAAACAGTAGAGCTGGGAATTTGCAGTTGAGTTTTACGGGAGTTCAAACAAGGCAAAAGCCCAAGCTTCTGCCCAGAGTAAATGCTTTCAAAAACAGTAAGCCTGTTTCTCCCAGCAGAAGTTCGCTTGAAATCACAAGGCCAGCCAAGCTTGACGAGCTCCCTCACCCAATCCCACACATGCTGGCCTCCTGTACCCCAGACTGGGGCTTTGGGGGCTTCCTTTAACCTCAGGCCAAAGACGAGTCGAGCTGAGAGGACGCTGGACTGCCCCGTGGTGTCCGCTCCCCAACCCCGTGGCTGTGACATCAGTTCCCAGGTCCCTGGTCATTGCTGGGCTGAAGCCTGCACGTGGCTTCCCAAGTTCCCTCACTTGGAGGCAGGAGGGCCGAGAAGCAGCCTGTGAGCCCCAGAGGGAGAACAACACCCCGCTTCCTGGAGCCTCAACTCTGAATGGGTTGGAGGAAAATGAGTTTGTAGACCACAAGTCTTAGGAGTGAGCAAGCCCAAAGCCCAGCCGGGCCCCTGGCATGGCTGTGGGGGACAGATGCTTCTTCCCAGGGTTCCCCGGGCCACCATCGCCCTGCCAGTGACAACGCCCATCCACCACGTCCTGTCAGAACGCTCAAGCAAAGTCGTCGGGAGGTGGACGTGAGGCTTTAACTTCCTCCATCACCTCGTGTTAAAAAGAAGCTGCCGGCTCCCACCAGAAGCAGCTGCCATCGGGCAGCCTGCTCTTGGCCCAGTCCTCACCCCCATCCTGCTCTGCCATGTTTATTCTCCTACTCTGGTCCCTGCTGTCCCCTCATCAGGAAAACTCGCCATCTCTCCTCATCACCATAAACTGAACTTCCTTGGCGGTCCAGTTAAAATTGACCACTTGCATGAGACCCCACCTTATAGCTCCAAGACACCACCAATCTTTCCTGCCAAAAAGAACATTCCCTTACAGGAGAGGCCAGATGGGGGTGGGGGGTGGGGTGGAAGCCCGAGACTTGAGCCACGGAGAGTTCTGGTGTCAGACTAGGTCACCAAACGCCAGGCCACCAGGCCCAGTGCAGACACGGACCGACTGAGAGCCAGATCACCAGTGCTGAGGACGGTGACCCGTAGGAGAGCCCGGCGCGGGCACGCAGCGGGCCTGAAAGCGGCAATGGCCGCGGAGAGAGTGAACACCTGCGCGCAGGACCCATGTCCCGGAATAGACATTCTACCTCAAGTTGTAGCATTATTTCCAATGGGAAAGAATTAGACACAGTCTTAAATGACCATCAAAAAGAGAACGCATAAATAAATAGTAATGCAGTTAATCTTGTGTCAACACGGATAAGCCTCAAAAAGAGTGAATAAGGGGCGCCTGGGTGGCTCAGTCAGTTAAGCATCTGCCTTAATAAATAAGATTTTATTTATTTATTTGAGAGAGAGAGCACGCTTAACCAACTGAGCCACCCAGGCACCCCAATAAATAAAATCTTAAAAAAACAAAACAGTGACTAAAAAACACGCAGAGGAGGAGCCCGCTGGATTTCCAAAAGTCCAGTCCCCACACACAAGGGCACAGCAAGCACACCACCCATGCCACGCACAGAGCAAATGTGTGATGATGACAGGGGGTGAAGAACCCAGAGTCACTGTGCCCCCACCAGTAAGGGTACCTGGGGCATGCCACGGGTACAGATGTCCCGGGCGATTTGCTTCCCTGTGCTGGTCTCTGACCCCAGGCTGTGAAGGCCGGTGTCTGGGGCTTAATTTCTCCTTGCCTAATGATGCCAGCTCCCTTCCAAACCCTCTGGCCCAGCCCAGCCCCATTCTCTGGTGGGCACCTTCAGATGCCCTAGGTTTCATGATGTCCACAAGCGTTGAGAATCCAGCCCCCCTCAAAGAAAATAAATAAATAAAAGAGAAAGTGCCACTGGGGTAAAGCTGCCTGATTGGCTCGTTCTGAGACAAGTTTTTGGGGGCCTCTCAACAATGACGGCACATTGGGATCCCACGGGGAGCTTTCCAGCCCGTCACCATCACTGTCCGGACCTCAGGGCAGTTAACTCAGGGTCTCTGGGAGTGGGGCCGGGCATTTCTAAATATTTCCCCAGGCAATGGTGAGGCACAGGGAGGATTTCCGAACCACGTGTCTACACTGCATGCCACGGACTTGGGCACCAGCAAACACAACTGAGCAAAATACACCCGGCGCCTCAGGAGTTAAAGAACAGGAGTGGGTGGGTTTGTACACACACACTCCACGGGGCTGTGAGCGCTCGGAAAAAGAAACAAGTCTGCCATCGTTGCCGACGGGGAGAATGAGCAGGACAAGTGGGGGACCCAGTAGGGACTCCCCAGTGACACGCGGAGGGGCGTCCCTCTTGTGGATATGGGACAAGAGAATGAGTCAACGCCTGCAAGGCTAGGAGCTCAGGCTGGAGAAAGGCCTCCAGGCTCCATCTGGTTTCCAGGCACGATTTTGCTCCATCATTCCAAAGAGAGAATTTCAGGAAGACCCCCCGATGGGAAACCTGCTGCTGCCATTGGCAGCTCGGGGCGGGGGGGCCCCCACCCCAGGCAGGAAGCTTACCCTTCATGGCCCACCTCAGGCAGCAGCCTAAGCCAGTCCCTGCTTTACCCTGTTCCTCAGCCAGTTGCCTCTCAGACTTCAGGATACCCCTTCTCGTGGGAGGCATGTTGGGGCTGGAACACAGCGTTCAGAAAGGAGCCCCTTCCCCCTAAACTGACGAGCCTCAGGGAAGGCAGATCTCCGGCCCCAGCAAAGCCTCTGTGTGAGTGAAGGAGGGGTCCCCGGTTTCAGGGGACTGAGGGCCATGGCTGTGCGTCCTCTGCAGAACCCCTGAGCCGAATAAACAGAAAAGCAGGATTTACGCACCCAGCACCTTTGGTGGGGAAGGGGGCAGGGGGTTGTTATCAGTCTTATAGTTGGGGGCTGCGGTGGCGGAATTCCTGGTGAATTTGGAAATTGCCAGCTGGGATGTGACCCAAGACATATGCATCTCCCCACATGGAGCAGGCAGGCTCACGACTGGAACTGCAAACCCTCGCTCCAATTGTTCACACAGGTCTGGTCATTGGTATGCTCGACACCTGGTCCCTGACCCGACGCTGGGTTCTCATGCTTTGCCGTCCTACCGGGGACTGGGAGCCTTGAATACCACCACACAGAGCAGAGCCAGTGAAAGGTGGCCGGAAAGGCCGATCTGCTCTCACCCTGATGGCCCGGGGCTCAGCTGGGTGGTGAGGATGCTGAGAGGGATGCCGGCCGGTTTTGCCAGAGTTTCGGTGTCAGCTGAAGGCTCCCCTCCACATTTCGCTTCAGATACAAACCAGGCTGGGACCCCAGGAGACGAGTCTCCCATGATCACGCTGGAATACAAATGGAGTTTTACATTTAAAGATCAGGTTAGGGCACCTGGGTGGCTCAGTTGATTAAGCGTCTGCCTTCGGCTCAGGTTGTGATCCCGGGGTCCTGGGATCGAGGCCCGGGTCATGCTCCCTGCTCAGGAAGGAGTCTGCTTCTCCCTCGGCCCCTCCCACTCGTGCTCTGTCTCTTGCTTTCTCTCTCTCTCAAATAAATAAAATCTTTTTTAAAAATTAAAACATAAAAAATAAAACAAAATCAGGTGAGATGACACATGATGGGAGGGGCACATGAAGGAGAAAGTCCTTTCTGAAGTTCTGTCATTCTACATGTGAAAATTCAAGTCCCTAACAAGGCTCTGTCTGTTTTCAGTCCCATCCCTACACCCAGGCCTGTGCCCAAAACAGGAGAAAGGGAAGCTTTAAATCAAGTCATCCTAAATCCTCTTTTATCCTTGAGACAATCGTCTGGTATTTGTGCTTCTGCTGATGCAGTGGGATTCTGGTGCCCCAGGCCCCCCTCTGGCTCTTGCCCTGCCGTCACAGAGATGGCCTTGGCCTCAAACGTCTCCCTTCTTCTGCCTCCCCCCGCCCACACACAATTGGAAGGAAAAAGCTTGAGGATCTTCTGAAATATAAGTACATAGATAGGGTCATCTGGATAAGTAGGAAGCCCCCAGCGCTCACGGAATCCTCTTCATGCATTAAAACTTGGCTGTGGTCAATGTGGAGTTCCCACCCTCAAGTCCCAGGCCAGATGAGCTTCCTGGTAGAAACCAAGTCTGCCAAACACTGACAGAGTCTACGTCATTCCGGGCAAGTGTGGCATGAAAGCTGTCCCTTGGACCCCAGGTGTTCCATCTTCGTAATTGTCACTGCCACTTTGGAGCCGTGACTAAATGTTTCTCAGGAAATCCTCCCAACAACCCCTATAAAGTAACTGCTGAGTCTTCATTTTACAGTTGGGGAAGCTGAGCCTCAGAGAGACTGAGTAACTTGCTCAAGGTCACACAGCAGCAAGCGCAGGGCCCCCGACCCAGAGGCCTGGCCAGCAACCGCTCAGCCACAATGCCCCTCGCAAGTGTGCCTTGGGGCCGTGTCCTGTCGTCTTCTTGGTGTGGTTGCATTTGTTGCCCGGGTCAACACGGAGCTACCTTCTCCAGCTTCCCTCCAGGATCCCTGAGCCTTCCCGTCTGCGCTTCATCCCTCCTGGACCAACCACCCCTCCCGAGTGGACCAACGCTGTCGTGAGGCCCGTGAGTGGGGACCCCTCACAGAACTTACCACCTGGGGTTCCTTGCGTTCCTTCCTCCCTTTCCTTCGCATTCACTGCCTTCCCAAGCTTTTGGCTTGCTTTTTGAGCTCTTTGACTCCTCAGCTAGATGCCCTGGAGACAGTGGGTCCTCCAAGGAGGTCTCACAAGGTTTGTCTTCTTCCCACCCAACCACCCCCAAGAGGTGTATTCCCGTGGCAGAGTCACTGTGGCGTCCTCTGGGCCCTGTCAGCCCAGGACCAACACAGCTCTCAGCAGAACACTGCCTTTTGTCGAAGGAGCTCTGTGGAAGACTTGGTAATGTGCTGTCACCGAATTTGTTTATATTTGCTACATGTCTTATTGGACCAAGGAACAGCGCAGGTGGGCATCCCGTCTACCCCCTCTGCCCTGCACCTCGGGAGTACTTCATTTTTGCTGCCTATTGGCTGAGACCAGCAGCCTCTGAGCGCACATGACAACTAACAGCCAATCAATACTCCCCAAATTTTTAAAGATTCACAGGGGTTTAATGCATATAAAGTCAAGGAAAGAACAGTCCAGGTTCAGTAGCAATATTCTACACAATTCATATGATGGGGTTGGGAGGCAAGGGGAAGAGGCCATACAATC
The DNA here is from genome assembly GCF_011800145.1 of Mirounga leonina. Taxonomy (NCBI): domain Eukaryota; kingdom Metazoa; phylum Chordata; class Mammalia; order Carnivora; family Phocidae; genus Mirounga; species Mirounga leonina. The sequence goes on from NW_023270389.1 coordinate 44,523,258, forward strand.
CACACCCCAGTATGTTCAAAAAGAGCTATGCACAGAGCAAACCCCACCTGCAAGGATGAGGTAGCTTTCTCCCAGTCCCCAGCAGCCAGGGGGCACATTACCCCAAATAGCACAGTGGGCGCTAACCCATGGGGGCCCAAGGTCCTGGCGGGGGTGAGGGGGGCACTAGTCCAGAGGGAAGGAGGCCCTGAGGCCGTTGGTGGCTGAGCATGGCCTCTGAAGCTTGTCCACCGGCATGCAGGCACAGTGGAACCGGCCAGCGAGCCCCTGGAGGCAGGGGTACTCCTCCAGGGGGCTCAGGCGGTACCTAACAAAGTCCCACCTCTCGTCGAGGTCGGTAAATAGCTGCCATGAGTGGGCACAGGATGAGTCTGGCACGGTCCTAGAAGTTGATGTGCACACAGCCAGACTGAGGTGCAAGATGATGGACTAGCAGGTGCAAAACCGGGTGCACAGGCGGGGTAGCTGGGCTAGATTCTGGGGCGTGGTCTTGGCATCTGCCTTCAGCAGGTGTTCGCTCACATGGTTTCAGAAACCCTTAAAGTGGGTGATCTTCTTCATCGAGGAGCTGGGATGGGAGCCCACCGCGAGGGAGGACTCTATGTCATCATGCTCTACATTCTTCAGGCTGTCACTGTCGTTGCAGAGAATGAGTCATGTAATCGAAGCACGCCCCCACACTGTTGTCACACCAGGCTGTCCTTGTCCAAATAGTCCCCCCACTTGCCATCCCAGAAGATGGGGATGCAGGCGGGATCCTCAGGCGGCGGCTTGGAGGCATTAATGCCATGTAACTGCCACAGCATGTCCCCAAGGGGGGAATCTACCACCTTACTGGTCTCCTGGACCGCTGATTCCTCTTTCCCAGGGGGCTGGGGCTGGGGCTTCTTGTTGCCTTTACTGAGGATTATGAGAAGCTTCTGGTGCTGGGGTCCAGGCTGCTGGGAACGACTGAAAACCTCAGTGGAATGGTGAGGCAGGTGCGGGGACAAGGGCAGGGATGAGGCCGGAAGTAAAGAACTTGTGATTGAGCAGCTCGTGAGAGGTCTGACAGGCAATGGAAACTGTCCGAAGCATCTTGTGAACTCGGGAGGTGGCCATGGGGTTGATGTGCTTGGAATACTGTATTCATTCTTTATCAGTGTCTTTGAGGCAAGACATCTCAAAAGGTGGTTTGCCCAATGGCAAGGTACACGTGACTCACCCAAGGGACATGTCCACTTCAGAACCATGCCCTCTTGCTCAGCACCTCTGGAGCTATGTTAGTAGGGGTCCCGCCCAGGGGCTTCTTCCTCCCCTTGTCATACTTGACTTTGGTTGCCAATCAGAATCCCCTAGTTTCGCCTCCAGATCCTCACCAAGTAAGAGTTAGCCCAGCTTGAGGTCCCAGTGATGAACTTGGTTTCAGGGCAGGTCCTGGCATCCAAGGAGGCTCAGTCAGTGCTTTCTTCCCCAGACATCTCCAGCAGCAGAGCTCCAACACCAAGTCGTGTACTCGAAAAAGCCATGGAAGCCCATGGCATGTCGGCGGGCGAGGCTGCGGTGAATGCACATCTCCATGGATGCCTTCTCCTTCTTCTGGTACAGCTTGAGTAGCAGCGACGTAGGCAAGATTTTGCCCACAAACACCTTGGTGTCTGAGACCTAGATTTCGAAGCACTTGATGAAGGTGCCCTTTCCCAGAAAGCAACACCTGCAGATAGCACCGCCGGCTGCAAGGGTCCACTAGGACCTCCCGGATCTCCTTCATAGGAGCTTGGCTGCGGCTGGCAGCCCCAGGAGCCGAAACTTCTGAGACCCTGGCTTTTCCAGGGCTGACTGGGGCTGGCTTCCCTGCAGTCGCCATCGCCCGTCCTGTTCCGGGAGTTGCTCAGCGGACCTAGTAGGGTCTGACGGAGGCTTGGCCCTGCTGCGCTGCTTCCTGATTCGAACGCAGTGCTGGGAACATTACAAAAGCCTCTTTTTTTTTTTTTTTTTATTCTACAACTAGAGAGGGAGTGGCTCAGGTCCTCCCTGTGCCCTAGGCTGTCCCACTCTGTGCCCTGGACCCCATTCCCTGAGGCCGCCAGTCCTGGGGATGGGCTTATTTCCTGGGACAGAGGGGAAGTAGAGGCAGGCATTCGGAGGGAAAGTGGCTTTATCAGATTAACTGGTTAAAATGCTCGGGCTCCCAGCTTCTGTGAGCAAGCTGCCCCAGTGTCCTGTGTACCCAGTGGTTTCCAGGCTGATGGGGGGTTGTTTATCTTCCAAACTCTTGGCCAGCCCTGCATCTCACCCAAGGGCTGTCATTTGGGGAATGTTTTGACTTGAAACATTCAAGCCGGTGGTGGTAGTTGGAGGTGTGAGACCCTTCTGTGTGCAAAGGAAAAATGAATGGTCTATTTAGAACCTGCTAACAATTCACAGTATAAAGAACAGGCAACAGTCCCCCCGCTGAAATGCGCTTTCTGAGGGTAGCGCGCCCCAGGGGAGCTGGCTCTGTGGCCAGCATGGCCCCAGCTCTGGATATTGCATCTGCAAGACCTCCCTTGCCAGCGGTGGTAATGCTTCCAGAAGATTGTGCCTCTGCTCCGGCTCTTTCTGGGCCTCTCCTCAACCCCTTCCCAGAATACTCTCTTCCTAGGGCCTGTGGTGTTCTTGGGCTATGAGTAAGACGACTTTTCCCAAAACCACATGAACTTTGCTCTGGACAAACAAGGGAAGGGTGGCTGTTTGGAAATGCCTAAAACAGCTTCTCTTGAGCCTGAGTTGTGAGGTTTTACCTCACCATCGCAGACAGAGTTCACCTGAAGGAGGAAGCTGGTTTTCCTCTCAGGACAAAATGGTGGTCCCTGGAGCCTTGGGTACATTCCCGGGTGTTTCTATCCCCAGAGCGATGCATACTAGGATCAGAAGAGAAGGTGAGAAGCATAGGCTTCTAAACACTCAGCCAAGTGAAAATCAGCCAGTTTACTGAAATGCCAAAGTTTTGTTCAGAAATCAATGGCAATTAGGAATAATACCATTCCTAATTTATCAAAAGGAATTCCATACAGGGACAAGAAATCTCAGTCAAAATCCTGATAGGTTTTTGTTTAGAAATTCACAACCTGATTATAAAATTTATATAGAAATGCAAGGGATCTAGAATAGGAAAAACAATTTTGAAAAAGAACAAAGTTGTCTTTTGACTAATACTACCCGATTTGAAGACTTAATATAAAGCTACAAAAATAGACAATGGGGTCCTGGACACACATAGAGTATAGACACACAAGTACAAACAGATCGATCAATGGAACAGAATAAGAGTCCAGCTATGGGTCCATACATATATGGTTCATAAGTTGTGCTGGTATAATTGGACATTCATATGCATAAATGAACTTTGACCCTTCCTGCAAATCACACACAAAATGAACTTGAAATGGATCAGTACTAAATGCAAGAACTAAATTTATAAAGCTTCTGAAAGAAAACTGGAGGATAAAACCATTACGGCTTTGGATTAAATAAAGATATGTAGGGGCACCTAGGTGGCTCAGTCGTTGGGCGTCTGCCTTCCGCTCACGTCATGATCCCAGGGTCCTGAGATCGAGCCCCGCATCAGGCTCCCTGCTCAGCGGGAAGCCTTCTTCTCCCTCTCCCACTCCCCCTGCTTGTGGTCCCTCTCTCACTATCTCTCTCTCTCTATCAAATACATTTTTAAAAATCTTAAAAAAAAATAAAGTAAAAATATTTAACTAGGACACAAAAGCCATGCATCATAAAAATAAAACTTGATAAATTAGACTTAATCAAAATTTTTTTAATCCTGCTCTTCAAAAGATAGTGTTAAGAAAAATGAAAAGATAAAGCACAGACTGTGATAAAATATGTGTAAAGCATATATCTGACAAAGATGTGTGTAATATATGTACACATTTGATAAATATGTTCCACATCATTAGTCATTAGGAAAATACAAGTTAAAACTGCAGTGAAATACCATTACATATCCATTAGAATGGCTAAAAGTAAATTTAAAAAATTGACAATACCAAGTGTTGACAAGAGTGTGGAGCACTAGAACTTCCATACATCGCCCATGGGAGTACAAAAACAGTATGGTGCACACTTCGCAAGATTTCATAAAGATAAGCATCCACTTAGCATTTCACTCAACAACCCCATTCTTAGGTATTTTACCAAGAGAAAGGAAAGCATAAGCCCACAAAAAGACTTGCACTCTTTTTTCTTTTAAGATTTATTTAATTATTTGAGAGAGAGAGAGAAAGCAACAAGGGAGGGGCAGAGGGAAAGGGAGAGAGAGACTCCTCAAGGAGACTCCCCGCTGAGTGCAGAGCCCAACTTGGGACTCGATCCCAGGACCCTGAGATCATGACCTGAGCCAAAATCAAGGGTCGGCCACTTATCTGACTAAGCCACCCAGGCGCCCCAGGACTCGCAGTGTTAATGTTCACCGGAGCTCTATTCATAAACATTGAAAAGTAGAAAGTACTTCAATGTGCATCAACTGACAAACAGTTTAACATATTGCAATATATCCGTATAACGGAATATTACTTGGCTAACTACTGATGCATGCAGCAACACGGATGAACTGCTGATTGAAAGAAGTAGCTTTTTCCCGGGGTGAGTGTGGGGCCTGTTTGACACCCAGAGCCCACACTCCTACCACCCTCCAGCTCCCTGGCCCCAGTTCCCCCACCACCTAGACTGCAATTCTTAGGGAACTGGGAATGGCTCCCTCTCCTTCCTGAACAATCTGTACTTTTTCTCAGTAAATATTGAATCGATTTGAATAATTACAGTAACAAGATTTCAGGATGCAGGAGAGACCTACTTTAAATAGCTACTTTCCAGGACAAAGTAATATCGTTGATTTTTATAAATGGAGAATGTGATCCTAATAATTGATCCTTCACCCACCCAGCATGCCCTGAGTTTTTGTGAGTGCAGGGCCCAGTGCAGGTGCCAAGGATGCCAAGGGGTGCCTCCCAGCCCTTGCTTTTTCAATCAGGTCTTACAGGACCTATTGCAATGAATGCTTTCTTAGCCTAGACACTCATTCATCCCACAAATATTTATCGAGCACCTACAATAAAACCAAAAGTCAAATTTGAAAATGTATTCTCTACAACAGACTTATTTTCAGATCCTATGAGAACAAATAATTAAGAAAGTTTTGTTATTTGTTAATTTTGTTTTCTGAATCAACTTTTTTTTCTCCATTCTGTTCACCAGAGCAAGGTGGAGAAAACCCGGAATCGCAGGGCCTGCCGTTCAGAAAAAGAGGATCCCCTTACACTCTGGGCACCTCCTAGAGAGCAGAAACTGACCTGCTCTCGCTGGATTCTGGGGTCTTAGCAAATATGAATTTTTGGGTAAATGTTTGTTGAACTTCACTAAATTTTAAATTATTCAACTGCTCGGGGTGAAAAACAACCAGTTCCTGGAAAGTAACTAGATGTACCTTTTAAATTCAGCTTCAGGTAAAGTCAGATGAGTTGCATTTGCTCGGATGGAAATCATATGCTCGGCCAAGGTAAGGACCAGGGTGGCCCTAGCCACAAAGGCTGAAACTAGAGCTTGAAGACAGGGAAGGTAGGGAACCATGGACTAAAACCTGAAAATGAAAAGGTGGAGACATTTTTGTGGACAATCAAGAGGGCTTTGAGTTTGAGGGGACAGTGCTTGTCCGCATAGAGACATCCAGCCAGCAGCCTGGAGCTTGAGGGAAGAGCCGTCGGACGACAGATGGACAAGGTGACCTTGAGCACTCAGCCTCGCCCCTCAGTCCGCTTCCCACCCCCCTCACCAACCAACAGGTTTGCTGGTGCTACCTTTTAAATATTTCTTGACTCTTTCCTGCCCGCCTACCTCCCGTGTACAACTCCAGGCCCTCATAAGCTCTTCATTCTCTCAGGTCTGCCCTGCCAGTCTCTGTCCCCTTAAATCCACCCTTCACATCAGCACCAGAGTCGTTTATTTGAAACAAAATTCCCAGCGTCTTCCATTCCTGCTTAAAGCTTCTCGAACACCTGTCTCCCTCTCGTTCTTCAACACTAGGACAAGCATCCTCTCCTACGGAACACAGTCCCTGTTGCCTCCACGATGAGCTCAGTGACCATGACCCCCATGCACTTAGAGCTCCCGGTGCCGCCTCCTGACCACACTGAGCCGTAAGTACCTAGTGGCCGCTCCTCAGGACTCAACCACACCTGGGCATCTCCATGCTCCGCCCCGATGCCAGTCCCTGGGGCACACAGGTGTTCGTTCATTTTGGGAAGAGGGGGCGGGGAAGAGGGTCAGGAGTGCCTGGGTGGCTCAGTCGGTTGAGTGTCTGACTCTTGGTTTTGGCTCAGGTCATGATCTCAGGGTTGGGGGACCGAGACCTACTTCGGGCACCACATTCAGCACGGAGTCTCCTTGAGATTCTCTCCTCCTCCTTCTCCCTCCCCCTCAGTTCCTCCCCCGGCTTGTGTTCTCTGTCTCTCTCTCTCTAAAATAAATGGATAAAATCTTAAAAAAAAGAAAAAGAAGAAAGAAAGAAAGCCAGATACTGATCTTGAAAACTGTCTTCATATGCTAGGGAATCAGCCAAGGTTCCCATATCCCACCTGAAGGGGCTCCGCGGGCTGCTGAGGCAGAACTGGGAGCTAACTCCTAGCTTTGCCACGGCCTAGCTGGTTGACGTTGGTCAGGCTGCCTCACGTCTCTGGGCCTCAGTCTTCTCACTGAAATCGGGGAGTTGGTCCAGATGAACTCCACAGTCCCTCCAGCGCTCATTCCAGGGGCACTGCAGGTCTCCAGTCCCCTCTCAGCACCCAGGACCTCCCCTCTTAGGGCCTCCTGCATTTGCCCTGCCCTGGGCCCGCCTGTCTGGTCCCCTGACCTCCCTCACCCAAAGCTGGCGAGAAGCCACGACAGCCTCCTTATATGGTGGTGACAGTCACAGCCTCACCCGCGGACTCCACCAACAGCTTTCACTGGGGCTTAAACTCGGCTTCTCTTCAGAGATTAAACAGCTGTTTTCGGGGACGGGGCTTACTTCTCATAAAGTGCTGAGTCCAGGGGCCACGCCTTTGAACCTTCTTTATTGTCTTCTTTAAAACCTCGTTAAATTCCTCTTTCCACCCACTGTTGGAGAGGCCACCAGGCCTTGGGGGGGCACAGTCCCTCCTCCCACGCCAGCTACCCCTCGCCTAACTGGGCAGCATCCTCCATGAATAAGGAAGCACTGCTGGCTCAGACCAGGCATCGAGGTGCCCCTACGCCCCCTACAGGTGGAGAGAGGAATTGAAGGACACGGTCTCTCTCCCCAAGTTCCTGAGTCTAGTACAGGTAAGGAAGAGCTATTGAGGAGGATGGTGATAAAAGGAGTACACATCCCAATCTTAAATTAGTTCTATCTTTTATCTCCCAATACTATATAAGTTCCGCAAGGACAGAGACCTTGTCTTGCACGCTCACCACTGGATTACCTGCGTGCTGTGACTGGCACATTCAAGAGATACCTGTTGAATGAGAGCATGTCATGTTCTTTGCCATATCCCCAGCTCCTAGAGCAAAACTTGGTTTAATAAATTCTTGCTAAAGGAATAAATGAATAAATGGGGGAGAGTCAGGACAGGGCTTTGAAGGATGAATAGAAGTTAATCAGCCAAGGAACATAAAAAGAAAGGGGCAAGTCGGGGGGCTATTGGCTGGCTCAGTTGGTGGAGCATACAACTCTAGATCTCAGGGTCATGAGTTTGAGCCCCACGTTGGGCATAGGGTTTACATTAAAAAAATTTTTTAATAAAAATAAATAAAAGAAAGGGGCAGGAGATTTCAAGGGCAGAGAGGATGACATTTACAAAGGTGAATGAATGAAAGCGTGGACTTCCAGTGAATAGTGACTTGTTGGAAGTGGCCCAGTATTTATCTGAAAATGAATATAACTAAAGTGTGATAGAAAAGTGGCTGAAGACCAGCTAGGTTTTCTCATTTCTCTCCCTTCTACCACCAACATATCCGCTTGAGATCATTAACAAAGTCACAGAGCCCTGGGTTTTTCCACTATATTAATCACAATTTTTTTGTCTGCCAGTGACAGAAATTTAATTCAAGCTAGCTCAAGCAAAAGAACTAGCAAGTGTAGGGGCTGGCTCTTTCATCATATGTGTGTATCTATCTATCTTTCTATCTGTCTGTCTATCAACTATCTCATCTTGGATTTTCTCCCTTCTAGATAGAGTAATCTCATTCTCTCCTATTTCAAACAGCTTCTTGTTTACAGGGAGGGAGACATGCTTCTATGGCCCCAGCAGCTCTGGAACCACCCATATAAAAATTCCAGGAAGAGACTCTGATGGGTTCTGTTTGGGTCGCATGCTCACTCTAGACCAATTCCTGTGACTTGGCCGGCAGGGATCATGTGCCCTCCCATGACTGATGGACCCAGGAGAAGGAGAGGAATGTTCCCCCAAATGCTGGATAAAATTAGTCCATGCTTTGCCAGGTGTCCCAGGCATCCAGCCAGGTGCCACGGTGTGGACACGCGGCAGTCAGGGCTTCATTCAGTGTAGGAGAAAGTAAACTCAGAATATGGCCTCTTTCATGTCTGCCTGTAACTTCTCTGGGCCTTAGTTTCTCTATCTGTAAAATGAGTATGTAGGGCTACATGCATCTTCAAAGGTACCTTCCAAATATGATGTTCTGAGATGTTTATTTACATTTAAAGTCTTGCTCACTTGACTTGGATAATGGCAATGTCTAGTTTTTTGCTTGATTAACTCATGAGGTAGGTTTGGATATTCTATCTTTGTTGTTCTCGGTCATTTCAAAAATACCAAATCTATTGTTCAGCAAAGGAATCTAATCTTTTCCCAAAGCACATTTTTCAGTCTCCTTCAGAATGTCAATTATTTGAATCATCACCTTGGCAAGAATGAGATATTTGGGGGTGAAGTACTTGCAATCGATCCCAATTTATAATGCTGGGGCCCAAACCTTTTATTATTTCTAATTGATCCTGGGAGCTGCAGGAAGGGAAATCACTGCTCCCTCAGGTTATTTGGGGCCCATTTGACCTTGGTAGGGAATATTCCAAAGTGGGGTCTCTGAGCCTGGAAACTTTGCTGTTTTATATTCATTGAGCTCCATGATGAGATGCAGGGCAATGACAACCACAGATGCACTAAGATGCACTAAGAGGAACTCTGTTCCTCTTCTGAGCACCTCCATCTGCCCCTCCCCCATCTCCAACAGTCCTGGGCTAGAGCCCGGCACAGAGAAGGAAAACGTGCTCACAGTCAACTGTTGGTGAAGCTTGAATTTCAAACCCAAGACTTCTGACTTCTGGTCTCCACTTCTTCTTCAACACAATTATCCCCTGCCTCCTCTTCACTTCCAGCCCTATTCAGAGCCTCCTTGTCCAGAGGACTGAAACCAAGTCCAACCCTTCCTCGCCCCTAGCTCTCAAGGTCTCCTTGGTGACACCATGACCCTGACCACCAGCCACTCCAGGCCTTTCTGTTTTGCTTCCCACGGCATCTTGAGTTGGCGCTCTGACTTCTGGGCACCTGCTCTATTTGCAGAGAAAGCTCTTTCTTTAACTCAAGCCTGATAATCTGACTCCCTGAGGGATCCTCTAACACAGCCGGGCCTTTGTCTGATGGCAGAGGCTGTCTCCCCTGACATGTATCTGCGCTCTGTCTGGGGCCCCCCACCCGCAGCCTCCCTCCCCTGCACACAATGGAAGACCTGTGTCTTTCACCACCGGGAGGATGTTACAGCGGATGCTGGGGCGGCTGCCAACCCTCGGGGCTGCGGAAACCTTCGTGGCCTGGCGGCTGAGCTGACAAGGTCAGCAGTTGGGTTGGTCCTGGGTCACAGGGGCTAAATCCAGTGAGACCACTGGCTCAGAGAAGAGGTGACCAGACTTTTCCCAAAACTCCCACTCACGTCCGGCAGAAGCAGCCTGTTCCTCAGAGATCACAGCTTTCTTTGACTGCCTCGAGAGGCCCAGGTCCGACATAGCAACCAAAAACTTCCTGACTTGGGAAGAATCCCCGATTGTCCTCTTCATCATTTTTCTCACAAGTCTAATACAAGCCAATCTATCCATTCATCCATCCACCCATCCATCCATCTTTAATCTATTTTTTCATTCATAAAAATATTTATTGGACGCTTACTATATTCCTGGATAATTAAGAAGCTGACCTGCCCTTTCTGAGTCTCCTGTTCCCCATGCCTCAAAGCCCACCGTAAATGCTTCCTCCAACAGCACAGCTCTCCTAGCATTGCTATATTAATTCTCTTTGGTAGTATGCAGAACCTTCGAGCACTCACTGCTCCCTACTGTCTCCACACTCAGGCCTTCCCGGGGTGACTGGTCCTGCGGCTTCCTGTTAGTGCTGCTCCAGACTGGGAGGGAAATACCCGAGTCAGAGTTTCTTATTCTCCACTCCTCACCCAGACCCCTGGATCAATCAGCCTTTCCACGCGCATCCTTTCCCACAGGACACCTCTGCCCTCGCTCACCGGGTACTTCATTAGCAACCCAGTCTGTCTGTGTCCTGCCACTCTACCTTCTCCGCTTGATAACCAGATCCATCTTCCCACCAAAGCATCGTCATCATGCCTTGCACAGACTCTAACATGCATTCATTGTCTACTGCTCGGGGGATTTTTTTTCAGTCATTCACCAAGTATTTGTTGAGCACCTACCATATTCCAATGACTCTGCAAGACCACTGAGCCTAGAACAGTGAGCAAAATATAAATGCAGTCTAGATAGAAAGACAAAAATGGGCCAGGAAGACAGTAAAGTTGATTGGCCCTGCTTGGGGAGTGTTTCACGGGAACGCTGAGGTGGGTCCGGGAGGGATCTGTCAGGAAAGGTTTCCCGGAGAGGGGGGACAGGTAACCCGAATAAAAACTCCCTTGCCTGCATTCAAGGTCTATTCTTGTCCTGCAAGCTAAGAGTGTTTGCACTGAGTACGCCCCTCCTCCACCAGCTCAAACACCCTGTCCCACCCACCTTCCTCCTTCCACCTCTATTGTGAATTGTTTGTCCATGTGTGGAACGCAAATCCCCAACTAAATGAGAAATTCCAGCAGGGCAGGACCGGCTGCCTTTGAGCCCAGCCCGGCCCTGTGGTCTGCACTGCACTGTCCACATGATGTGTTTTAAATACTGGAATTTGGGACTCGGGTGGAGGCCGGCAGTGTTACAGGGGGCGGGGCGACGGTCGCTCTCCTAAAGATGCCATTTCCCCACCAATCAGAGGACGCGCACCAGTGGCACCTAGGTGGGCCACTTCCCAGCCTGGACCTTAACAACCCTGCTCACGCTCTCTTCCACACCCTCTTCCCTCTTCTGGCGAACACCCAGATGTGGCCGTGGCCCTGCCTTGACCGTGACCTGCAAAAGAAATCAACATCCCGGTTCCTTAAGCCATTGCATTGTTGTCTCCCTTTATTAGAGCAGACTGGCTTTACCCCAGCGAATCAACTGCCCACATTTCAGCTTCCCAGCACCACTGGGGGCAGGGAATCTGGCACCCCTGTGCCTGCAATCAGCGTGAGCTAAGTCCCACTTTGCCACAAACCCGGCAGTTGCCCCGGGGAGGCTGAGAGCCAGGGTCCCGCGTGACCTTTGCACTCTTGCTTTTTCCAACCCTTCACTCTTTCCCACACTCTTTCTGAGGCTTGCAGACAGTTGTGTTCTCAGAAACATTCAAGCCTCAGAGTAGAACATGACTCAGGGGATCCAATTCCTGATGATCCACCTGCTTGGCTCTTCTCTCATGGGTTTTTTGCTGTTTTAAAACCTAAACCCAGTCATCTCAACCCTGGTTAAGGACCTGGGTCAGACCCAATGCCTTCCGCCAAAAACAAACATCCTATAATGTCCCCTTTGTGTTCCTGAAATTAAATTAGTATGACCCACCCACACACAATTCTGAAAGTCAGTCTCATGCCCAAATGGAAATATAAAAGAGAAATAAAACGAAAGTCGCTTGTGATAACAGCATGTGTTTCAATACATAAAGGTTTGGTGGGACTACTTTAGGAGCCAGCGGGAAGTATGAGATGCCCCCGGGGCAGGAGCGGAGGCCCCCGTGAATCTGGCGGCGAATGCAGACCCGTACAGCTGTGTGATTCTGGAAGCTCATGAGTCACAGGTGGCATTGCCGTTGGGGATCTGATCCTGCTGAAAGGTGAACAGCTCTTGGAAACGTCCCCCCCACCTCTAAATCCAGTCTTTCCTTGATTTCCACAACAGTCGCCTTCCTGGTAAACCTTGTGCATTAAAAAATGTGCAACAAATACTTTATGAGTACAATAGAGTTCAGTTTTAGGCTCAGATCATCCCAAACACGTTCTCCACTCCGGCACACCCAGCAAACATGCAGGGCGAAGGACAGATAGTTCTTGGTTGGGGACACCATCCAGAACATTTCAGCCTGCCTGGCATCTCTGCCCTTTCCCCCCCTGAGCGCTAAGAGCATCCCAACCCAACTATTAAGACAACCAAACACACCCACATGTTTCCAAAGGCCCTCTTCAGGCAGATGCTTCTTCCCCCGTGAGAACCATTGCCTCAAACCAAGAGGACGCACAGAGAGGTGAAGGCGATACTGAAGCTTTTCCTGAAGATGACTTGAGTTTTTCTTCAGAGCTTGCTGAAAATGAGGCATCACCTCATCTTGATTTCCTGTGACTATCTGGGCTTGCTGGACGTTTGTTCAGGGAAGGACTCGGCAGTGGTCAGAAGAGACCGTGGGGGCCTCCAGGATGAGGGTGGTACTCATTTCCCCCCATGGCTCTGGGGGAGAGGCCTTCCCTCCCAGCTTCTGCCCTTAAAAAGGACGTATAAATGAAGCCAGAGGCTGAAACTGAAAACCAGTTCTCGCATCCCTCTCATCTCCTGTCTATTAATAGTCTCTAATGAGTCGCATGGAGACGTTGACTGACCGCCTCTGAGCGAGCGTTCACCTAAAATGCCATTTTTCCATGTTGCTGTGATTCTAGGCAGCCAAGATGAACACATTTCTCAAAGAAACATGCCTGTATATCGGGTTTCACCTCCAATTTAGGGAACTGGGGGGTTTGAGCGCTTGGTCCTCTGGGTCCTTCCAAAGAGACCAGCCTCTCAGCTTCTCCTCGTCAAAGAAACCCCCATTTTCTCCACAGGCCTCTGTGTTGCCTGAACTCCCACGTGGCTCCCTAAATGGGCTTGCAGACAAGCACTGCTGTGCTCACAGATGTAGGCACTGAAGGGACAGTGACAGGGGAATAGGAGCCAGATGTTCTTCCTGTTAGGAGCGTAGGGCCAGGGTTGCTCCTCCTCGGCCCTCAGGTCCTGATCGCCCCTGGCCCGAGCCAGCACCTCACCTTCCTCACTGCATGCCACCCCGCCACCTCATTTCCTCCTCTGTCCTAGGCCATTTTTAACTGTCCGACCGGGAAGGATTTGACCTGACAGGACAATTAAATATTAATACCGTGATTGAAGAGTCTGTGCACTAATCAATTAAAAATAGGTCTTGTGGAGCTGAGACATTTTCAATCTATTTTTCCTTCCTGTCAGGAAAGCTCTTGCCATGGAGCTCAGACCTGAGGCGGGGATTAATCCCAGAAGGTGCCCATATGTTCTGCCGGTGGGGGGGGGCACCCAATCACTACCCTCCTCGGAGGGGGGTGGGTGAAGGGGCTGATGTGGCCTTTCTCCTACCATGAGGGGCAGGGACCCCATGCACAGATGCCTCCTCCAACAAAGTCTTCCCCAAGACAAGCTGCCGCTCTCGGGGCTCCCATCCCATCCCAGCTTGCCTCAGACGTTTGGTAAGTATTTGCTTGTTGTGTTTGCACTGCATCCTAGAATGTGAGAGAACACACTGAGGGCAGGGACCATCCTCTTCATCTTTCCACACAGATCCCCATCCAGTTTCTGGAAACTGGTACGCAATTAATAAATCTCTGTGCAATGAATCTACAGGGCAATGAAATCTGCCACTTTGTTATACTTCCTTGTTTCTAATGAAAATCTGTCAAATGACAAGTATTACTAATAGCTTAATTCTTCTACCCCCTCCCAGCTCGACTTGGGGTGGTATCTGGGTGACAATATAAGCATACCCTGAGAAAGCCCAGGACAAATGAGAATTTATTTCTATAAAGAAGCAGAGTGAGCAGCTACTCCCAGACTCCTGAGATGAACTGATTGCCCACAAACAGCCGGTACAGAATTTGGCTCTGAGCTTTCTGGAAGCCCAGGCTGAAAGGCAGACATTGTAAGTTATTTTCTCGCCAAAAAAGAACACAAATTGGTCAGCAGGGACAAACTTTTCCTGAAACTCTGCCCCTCAAGAGGGATTTGTTATGTGAATCCCAAAGAGTCATTGGGCTGTTCCTCACATAAGCCACACTCGTTCCTGCCACAGGACTTGTCCTTCTGCCTGGAATGTCGGCAGGGCACTTCTCAACATGCACCTCTCTGCTCAAGTGTCCCCTCAGAGCAGCCATCCCTGCCTCTTCTCCCCCAGGGCTCCTCTTGGGCCAAGCACCACACTCTCTTTTTTATTTCTCTGCATTGCACTTACCCCTCCAAAATCAACATCTTACTTCTTTGCTTACTTACTTGCTGTCTCCCTCAAAAGACTATAAGCTTCATGAGGGCAGGAATTTTGTCTGTCTGTTCATTGCTGCACTCTAAGTCCCTCAAGTAGCACGTGGTACCTCGCAGGCATTAAATATATACTACCTGAATCGTGGCCCAAGACATAGTCTCAACCAGGGTTTGGGGGAAGCACAGAAACATTGTTTTAGAAGGAGACTCTTCTGGTTTTGGACACGCTCTGATGAGTATGAGATAACATGTTCCAGGCTCTTTGCATTCTTTTAACAATTTCATACCGGGACAGAACACGGAGGATCTATAAATGGATAACATCAACAGCTTCCTGGGTCTGTTATTTGCCTCCAACATCAGGGGGCCTAAGGTGAACTTTGACAAATCTTCACTCAAGGTCAGTCCTTTTTTCCCACATATATGTATATATTCTATAGAAAGGGTCACACTGAGTTGCCCAGGCTGGAGTGCAGTGACGATTCACAGACACGTTCCCCCTACTGATTAGCATGGGAGTTTTGACCTGCTCTGTTTCCAGTGTGGGCTGGTTCACCCCTCCTCAGACAACATGGTGGTCACTTGCTCCCCGGAGGGCACCATCTTAATGCCAGACTTCATGTGGACACCCAATCGGCACAGCGCTCTATAGCCCAGCACTCTTGGGCTCAGGTGGTCCTCCTGCCTCAGCCTCTCAAGGAGTTGGGACTACAGGTACCACCCCCACACCCAAGGTCAGTTCCTCATTGGCCTCCCAACAAGTACTCTAATAGAGCTCGTCAAGTTTGCCTCAAGTGAGAGCCTTCTAGACTGCCAGACAACAAGGCAAATTCCTATTCACCTGCAAATATTTAAGAGCTGGACTTACAGTCTCATCTGCAGAAAAGTCAACCATCTTCAGCAGAAACATGGTCTGCAGGAGTAGCTAGAGACAGATCCAGTACATCCTGTAGAAGAGAACTGGGAGCTGTCAAGGGCTCACACAGGGCCTGGGGCAGGACCCTCAAATTCTGTATCATCTGCCTCAGCTATCTGTTGTTACATAACAAATTACCCCCCCAAAAAAAACTTAGCTTAAAATGACAAACATTTATTATCTCACAGTTTCTGTGCACCAGGAATTTGGGAGCAGCTTAGCTGGGTGGTTCTTTTTCAAGGTCTCTGATGAGGTTACAATGAAGACATTGGCTGGGGCTGCCATCATCTGAAGGCTT
Source organism: Mirounga leonina (assembly GCF_011800145.1). NCBI lineage: Eukaryota > Metazoa > Chordata > Mammalia > Carnivora > Phocidae > Mirounga > Mirounga leonina. Next base: position 44,539,077 of record NW_023270389.1, read on the forward strand.
GACTGGGGCTGGAGATTTCAATTCTAAGATAGCTCACTCCCAGGATTGCTGACAGTTCCTCCCTGGCTTTTGGCAGGCAGCCTCAGTTCTTTCCCACAGGGTCTCTCCGTGGGGCCCCTTAAGGGTCTTCATGACATGCTAGCTGGCTTCTTCTAGAGCAAGTGACCCGAGAGAGAACAAAAAGGAAGCCCCAGGGCCTTCTATGACCTAGTCTTGCTGCCACATACTTTTACTTCCACCATATTCTATTTGTTGGAAGTAAGTCACTAAGTCCAGGCCATAGTCAAGTGAAGGGGAATTAAACTCCACCTCTTAAAGGTAGGGGAATCAAACCACTGCATCATTTGATGTGCACAAAATAGCCTCAGCTGGAGAAATATATATGACAGCCATTACCAACCAGAGAAGTTCTTGATGGTGTGAAGGGGGCAGAATGTACTGAAGAGGTCATGAATAGTAATTAGACCTTCCAGGACTCAAATCTCTAACCCACCACCTACCGGCTAGATAAATCTGAGGAAGACACTTACCTTCTCTGAGCTTTAGTTTTCTTTTGTTTAACATGGAGATAATGTTACCCAATATGCTGACATGTTATGAGAAATAGAGAAAAGGCATGTCAGTCTCTTTCAGGACACACAGTAAATATTCATGAAATGTTAGGTGTTATTAAATTATACTGAGACACTTCTTTGATTTTTGAAGAATTATGAATTGGTACACTGAGTATAGAAAATGGATAAACTGACTCCTTAAAGAGAATTACTTAAGATACACCACACATTTGCTACTATCTGATACAATGATTTTGGTTTGATACTCAGCTCATCCTTCTGGGATATTTATATGTGTGTGCGTGTGTGTGTGTGTGTATCCTGCCTAATTCTCCGAAGACTCAAATGGCTAACAAAAATATCAATTACAAAATGAATACATTAAAAATGAAATTTTAAGGGGCACCTTGGTGGCACAGTTGGCTAAGCATCTACCTTCAGCTCAGGTCATGATCCTGGGGTCCTGAGATCGAGCCCTGAGGCCTGCATTGGGCTCCCTGCTCAATGAGGAGTCTCCTTCGCCCTCTCCCTCTGCCCCTCCCCCCTACTTGTGCACTCTCTCAAATCAATAAGATCTTTTAAAAATGAAATTTTGAAAATACAAAAAGAAACAAACTCAGGAATATGCAAAGCACAACTCAAAAGGGGGGAAAAAGACTAAAATGAGGAGTAAAATAAGAAAAATTTGACGCAAAATTTAACTCCAAGCCAAAACGAAGGAGGAACCGTCATCGAGGTCATAAGGAGATACAAAACATCTTTCTTAGAACTTGATTCTGAAAGGAATGTCTCATGAGGAAGTCACCATACAGCACACAGGGATGTAGGACCATCCCAATGGGAGGTACCTAACTACTTTTATAAACCTGCAGCATCCCACAAACATGCGGAGGGCATGACCTCAAGGAACAACTCAATAATGGCAACTCTGCAGGGGTCATAACTGCCTGGTACATCTGGAGAAATATATGGAAGGTGGCCTGCATATCTTCTGCAAATACTTAGTGTCCAGGCTAAGATGATAATAACCACAGTGTGAGTTTTTTGAATACCTACTAAGGACCAGGCAGTAAGTGGGGTGCTTTACATGTATGATGTCATTGAATCTTTACAAGACCTATGAAACAGATAGGTTTAGCCCCCTTTTGCTGATGGGGAAACTGATACACAAAGACAAGGGATAACACAGAGAGAGCAGGAGAGTCACGATGTACACCTGGGCAATCCAGAGCCTGCCCTCCAAGACACCTCACGATGGAGCCCGGAATACTAGGGACTGAGATGGGAGCAGGTATCTATAATGAAACCTGGAAGGCCTGGAAGGTCTGGAAGGCCAAGGTGAGGCCCTCCAGTGGGGACTGCAGCTCCTGCAGCGTGGTTTGAGTGGCTCTGGGATGACAAGCAACATTAACAAGGAGGTGGCCCAAGGGCCAGAAGAAACTCCATTGCTCTTCATAGTTTTGTTGAAAACCAAGGTGTTGCCCTCATTCTGCTCACTCTGGGACTTGGGCAACACACCACCCAGGAGTCTGGACAAGCTAGGGGCCCAGGTTGTGGGTCTTAAGTAGATGCTGCCCTAGAAGAAATTGGTCTCCAAATAAGATTAGCAAAAGCATCAAGATCCATTAGCTTACTAAAGGCTCTGGGACATTCTGTGCTCAAGAAATCCATTCCACATCCTTTAATCTGCCAGTTCCCAAACTTTGTTTGTTGGAACCCAGGTTAACATCCTGCAGAACTTAGCAAATGCTGGCCCAGCCCATCTCCCAGATCCCTTCTAGCTCATGGATTCCATGGTTTCAGGTCTTCTTTAAAAAGGAATGGTAGGACAAGGACTTCAAAGTCAGAACACCTAAACTTGATTTCAAGCTCTGCCTCTTGCTAACTGGAAAACCTGGGGATGGTCAGTCTCTCAGACCCTCAGTCTTCTTATCTGTAAAACGGGGGATCATGATGGTATCTGTGTCATTATGCTGCCGTGAGGATCACATTAGGTCATAAATGCATACTAAACAACTTATAAACTGGACATGGCCTACTCATATTAGCTGTTACTATTATAAATTAAAAATGAAACAAAACAAACCTAGAAATCAATGTTGATCAGTTCCATATCACCGAGTCATCTGCTGGGAACGGCTTTCTTATGGCCCTGCCTGCTCTTAATACTCCACAATAATGATGTATATATTTTTTAAAGGTTTTATTTGTTGGGGCGCCTGGGTGGCTCAGTCATTAAGCATCTGCCTTCAGCTCAGGTCATGATCCCAGGGTCCTGGGATAGAGCCCCGCGTCGGGCTCCCTCCTCCGTGGGAAGCCTGCTTCTCCCTCTCCCACTCCCCCTGCTTGTGTTCCCTCTCTCGCTGTGTCTCTCTCTGTCAAATAAATAAATAGAGGCCACCCAGGCACCCCTCAGATTGATACTTTCGATGTCATTTCAATTTAGTATATGTGTGTCGGAAAGAGAAATAAATTAAAAACAAACAAATGATTCATTCTTCTACACAGCAACCCCCTGGTTGATGAGCCCCTCTGGCTGGGGCTTTTCATTCAATGGCAAAGGCTGGTGGTCCAACTGGAAACAGAACACAAGACAAAGGGGAACTCTTAGAAGAAATTCCTCAGAGAGAGCTGAATTCCACTACAGCAAATCCAATGCAGACAATCTTAAGACACAGCTCTTCAGGGGAAAAAAATCATCCTGGCCAATCCAAAACAGCTCTTTTCCTAAGTAGAAAGAATGGTGCTTTTTCACACCTCATGCAGGTACCTGGTGACACAGAGTCATCCTGACCCAGACTATACCTCCTGCCTTTTGCACATAACAAATAATATAAAATCTATGTCATGAAAAAAATCACATCCCAAAATCCTCCACCCCATTTGTTATTCTCCGTGGTCCTTACCCAAACCATGACTCTTGGTCAGTTCAAAATAATATCTTCTATTTGTGCAGTGTTTTTATTTTTAAAGAATTGCAAATTTAATGATACAAAGAAGCTGAAGGTCCAATATTGAGTCTGCAATGATGCAACTTTCTCTCTTTTTTTTTTTTAAGATTTATTTATTTATGTATTTGAGAGAGAGGAAGGGAGAGAGAGAGAGAGTGCAAATGTATGCACGGGGAAGGAAGAGGGAAAGAAGCAGAGTCCCTGCTGAGCACAGAGCCCAACTAGGAGCCTGACTCCCCGACCCTGAGATCATGACCTGAGCCAAAATCAAGAGTCGACACTTTGTATTTCCCTGATGCCAAGTGATGGGGAGCATTTTTTCATGTGTCTGTTGGCCACTTGTGTGTCTTCTTTGGAGAAATGTCTGTTCATGTCTTGTGTGCATTTCTTGATTGGATTATTTGTTTTTTTGGCTGTTGAGTTTGATAAATTCTTTATAGACCTTGAATACTAACCTCTTATCAGATATGTCAATTGCAAATATCTTCTCCCATTCAGTAGGTTGCCTTTTAGTTTTGTTGACTGTTTCCTTTGCTGTGCAGAAGGTTTTTATCTTGATGAAGTCCCAATAGTTCATTTTTGCCCTTGTTTCCCTTGCCTTTGGAGATGCGTCTAGCAAGAAGTTGTTGTGGCCGGGGTGGAAGAGGTTGCTGCCTGTGTTCTCCTCTAGGATTTTGATGGATTCCTGTCTCACATTGAGGTCTTTCCTCTACTTTGAGTTTCTCTTTGTGTATGGTGTCAGAAACTGGTCCAATTTCAGCCATCAGAAATGATGAATACTTGACATTTACATTGACGTGCATGGAATTAAAGGGTATTATGCTGAGGGAAATAAGTCAGTCAGAGAAAGATGATTATCATATGATCTCACATATGTGGCATATAAGAAACAGCACAAAGGATCATAGCGGAAGGGAGGGAAAACTGAATGGGAAGTCATCAGAGAGGGAGACAAACAATGAGAGACTCTTAACTCTAGGAAACAAACTGAGGGTTGCCAGAGGGGAGGTGGGTGGGAGGATGGGGTAACTGGGTGATGGGCATTAAGGAGGGCACAGGATGTGATGAGCACTGGAGATTATACACAACTGATGAATTATTGGACACTACATCTGAGACTAACGATGTACTATATGTTGGCTACTTGAATTTAGATTTTTAAAAACGAAGAAAAAAAGAGTCGGACTCTTAATCGACTGAGCCACCCAGGCGCCCCTGCAATGGGACAACTTTGTCATTTGATTTTTTTCTGTAAGAATCTTTCAGACTCTGACTGAATCACTGACTTCACATTGAAGGACGTTCTTGGACAGGCTGGATCCGGGATTCCTCAGGGAAAGCGGTATAACTGTGAAGAAATGAAGCAGCCCTCCTCCCGGGCACCATGGGACCCCGCAGGTGCACCATGACGGCAGCAGCTTCAGTAGGAAATGATGGTTTCCTGCATTTTATTCCATGCCTGGTGTAAAATCAAAAGCCCAGCCTCTGCATTTCCAAACTGTCCTGGTCGCTGAAAACCTAGCACAACTTTTCTTTTCTCCTTTCAGTTTTATGGAAACCGCGGTGCATTAGCACAGAGGAGAAAATGTAACCCGGGAAAATAAAGGAAACCTCGTTGAAAATGGAGCCGGGGAGCCCTGAAGGGGGAGCTCTCACCCACGTGCTGCTTCTTGCCGCCTGCAGAACCAGCAGCAGGAGACCAGAGTGATTTCGACAGGACATGTTTCACATAGGAATTCTGTCTCCTGCCTTTTGTTTTGTTTTGTTTGTTTGTTTGTTTGTTTGTTTTAGGTAATCTCTACACCCAAGCGGGGCTCGAACTTAGGACCCTGAGATCGCATGCTCTTCCGGCTGAGCCAGCCAGGTGCCCCTCTCCTGCTTTTAAGAAAAAGAAGGAAGATGCCTCCCTGCCCAGGCAACAAGCTCCAGCCACCACTTACAGCCAATGGGAAACAGCCACAACCTAACCCCTGTTTCTTTTGTTCAAAACAACCCTCCCCAGTTTCCTCCTAAAACCTAGTAAAAAGTTGACCTTCCCTGTGTCTCTTTGGACCGGCCTGTGGCTCACCATTGCTTGCTTGTCGCAAATTGCAACTCCTCTGCTATGCCCAAATAAATTCATTTCTTAGCTTAAATAAAATTGCTCTTTGCTCTGTTTAAACTTAACAAACCTCTCTTCATTTTGCGAAACCCAGAGAAGCTTTATCATAGCAGCACCTGTAGACTTGGGTAGACTTGGACAAATCTCTCCAAAATAGAAAATTCCGTCAGTAAACTGTTCTAACATGAGCTCTCTGAAGAAACTGCAAAGGTCTTCTGTTTCATCACTTGGTGATTTTCCCCCATAGAACCTCATATCCTATTTTAAACTGTTTCACCTTAAAATGACAAAGTAACCCTTTAGGCATGATATAGCGTCCATTATTTTAATTTGTTTATTAAAAAATAATTGGTCTCTCAAGTAGCATTAGGTCTGAAAAAGGATGCTGCTATCTGTGTTCAGTGCTTTATTTTCCAATCTTCACAATTCTACAATGTAATTATTATTTTCCCCGTTTTTCAAGCGAGGCACTTCATTATTAGCGTAACTCTCTAGCCCAAAGATGTGCAATAACAACAACCTTGGTGTTGAACTTTAGGGCTGTATGATTCTAAAGCCTCCTGCACATCATGCTGACTTTTTCACAGCCAACAGAACAGGAGCACGGAATTCCAAAACAGAAAGAAGCTTCAGACATCACCTACCGACAACTCCATTTTATGGGAGGAATTGGACCCGGAGGAGTGAAATGACTCGCTCCCATTCATGGGGCTAATTAGGTGACAAGCACCATCACTTCTCAGCATCTCCTGATTCTGGGTCCCTTCTGGCACAGTAAGACTCGGTGTGAGATTTTGTTGGGATCCCCTTACAAAGGAATACGTGGGAAAAAGAGCATTCGCCGTACTAAGATCTGTGTTGACACATAACACTTGTAAATGTGTAGGGTTTCCACACTTAGCAATTCTCCAGTTTTCTGCAGACATCAGCTATGGTATCCTACCGTTTAATTCAATCCTGACACTACCCAGTTAATGTAGATCCCACTGGTTAAGGGCTCAGTTCCACAAGACTGCCCCCAACTTCAGACACCAATCACAAGGGGTGAGTCCCAGGTTATCCACACTGCAGTCCAACTTGGCTACAAATTGAGGGTTCCCCTGACACCCTCTGCCTCATGCTTGATAATTTGTTATTAATGGCTCACAGAATTCAGGGAAACACTTTACTTACTATTATCAGTGTATGATAAAGGATATTATAAAGGATATAAATGAACAGCCAGATGAAGGCAAGATGTACATAGGACAAGGTCTGGTCTGGAAGGGTCCTGAGCACAGGAACTTCCTCTGTCCCCTTGGATTTGGGGGTACACCACCCTCTTGGCATAGGGATGCAATCACCTATCCAGAAGCTCTTTCCAAACCTCATTGTTTAGGATTTCTATAGAGGTTTCATTGCTTAGTTAGTCCTGATTGATTAAATCATTGGCAATGGGTTAATTCACTCAATTCTAGCCCCTCCCCCCTCCCCAGAGCTGGAGTTGGGGAAGGGCTAAAGGTTCCAACCCTGTAACCACTGCTTGATTCCTCTGGCAACCAGCCCCTACCCCAAAACTATCTAGGGGCCTTCCTTAAGTCACTTCATTAGCATAAACTTAGGTAGGGTTGAAATAAGCTTATTACGAATAACAAAAGTTGCCCCTCTAACACCTGCCAGTTTGGAAATAAAATTTTTAGAATCTCTTGTTCCAATAACCTAGTCATAGACCAAATGTACGTTTCTTTTTTTTTTTTAAGATTTTATTTATTTATTTATTTATTTATTTATTTATTTATTTATTTATTTAGAGAGGGAGAGAGAGAGTGCGTGTGTGAGCCAGGGGAGGGGCAGAGGGAGAGGGAGAGAGAATCTCAAGCAGGTTCCACACTGAACCCGGAGCTGACACAAGGCTGGATCCCATGACCCCGAGATCATGACCTGACCCGAAATCAAGAGTCGGGTGCTCAACCACTGAACCACCCAGGCATCCCCAAATATTTATTTCTTATATCACAATATCACACACCCCATCTACATAAAATGGTGAATATGTGCAAAGAGCTGTATGAAAGATGATCTCTAAAACGTTAATGGTGATTATTTCCAGATGGTGGGATTTCAGATAATTTCAATCCTCTTCCTCATACTTCTTTGAGTTTAAATTTATTACTCTCTCTCTCTCTCTCTCTATATATATATATATACACAGAACATGCAATAAAGGCAGACACTCAATTAACAACCCTGTGTGTGGTCTTTCTAAGATTCTCATGTTCATATGACAATATACAAACACATGTATATGTATATAAGGGTGCCAACATTTGCTTTATAAAAATGTTTTCCCCCCCATACTTTCTCTAAAGTTTGCTTTTGTCACTTGAAAACATATTGTGAAAATCTCTCCAAGTCAACAGGCAAAGCTAAAAGTCATTCTATTTAAAGACTGCATAATATTACCAGGTTGGGAATATGCCACGATTTTACTCAACCCTTCCCCTTTTGATAGGTCCTCATTTTATTTCATGCCATTTGCCAATACAAACAAGGCTCAGTGAATATCCTTGTACTAGCAGCTTTATTTCTACAAGGTAGACTCCCAGGCATTGAACTGCTGAGTCAAAAAGCATTAGATGGACTTAAAATGTTTACAGATATTGTCAGAAGGCACTCCAAAAAATGATCGTGACATTCCACGTTTCCACTAGTAATAAACTCTCTTCTGATGAATTCCAGTGAATTCCCACCAGCAATGTAGTCACACTTTTCATGTTTGCCAACCTGATCAGTAAGGTGGGCTATTGCTCTATTATTCTAATTTGCATTTCCCTAACTCATACCATTAGCCAATACTTACACAATGCTTTACTGGGCTTACTATGAGTCACACACTGTATGGAGCACTTTACATAGAATAGCTCTTAATCCTTAACAACAATCCTGTGAGACAGTATTTTAAGTATCTCCATTTATAAGATGCTATACCTGGGACACAGGGAAGTTCAGCAACTTGGCCAAGGTCACACTACCAGCTCATCTGTCTCTAGAAAAGCTTAATCACTCCAATCGCTATACTAGGCTCCAATGTCTCATGCATTCATGGATTTTTGGAATCGCTTTTCCAAAAACTACGTATTTGTATCTCTAACCCATTTTTCTATTGGACAGCGTTTTGACTCTTAAGCTGAAGAACTCTTTGATATAGTAGGTATTAACTATAAATTCTTTATCTATAATCTTTCTTGCAAATACTTTCCCTTAAATGTATCATTTGTCTGTTGATTTTGTTTATGGCATTTTTCACCATGCAACAGTTTTAAAACTTTGTGCTGTCAAATGACAAAGCAAAAGCAATTTAGTAATGAATCTGATGTCCTTTATTCAAAGGAAAACAATCCATGGATTAGAGGGAGTGCCTCACAAACACCAGAGCACCTTCCTGGGAATTTTAGGCAAGAGCAAAGCTTAGGAACAGAAGAGAAACTTAGAAAGAGCATGACTGACTAGAAGCTTGGGGATTTCCTGCTGAGGCCAGCAGTTCCTATTTTCTAGGGTAAAGTAAGCTAGCAAACGCTGAGTTGGAGGATTGTGATTAGTGTATTAGATTTCCTTGGCAGGCGTCTCCCAGAAAGTCCAGGCTGACTTAGGTTTAAATTTGTGATGTGGGCTGGGGGGGCCACTGGGGGCGGGGGGGCGCCTCCATTTGGTGGATCCCAATATACAAATTTATCTTACCAGTGTCAATCATTCATATATATATATATATATAT